>NW_025727264.1:65000-70000 GCF_021461385.2 Schistocerca piceifrons | reverse complement strand
CGCACGAGCACGCACGAGGCGGTCGCACGCCTTCGGCTCGCCCCACCGGCAGGACGTCCCACGATACATGCCAGTTAAACACCGACGGGCGGTGAACCAACAGCGTGGGACACAAATCCAACTACGAGCTTTTTAACCGCAACAACTTTAATATACGCTATTGGAGCTGGAATTACCGCGGCTGCTGGCACCAGACTTGCCCTCCAATAGATACTCGTTAAAGGATTTAAAGTGTACTCATTCCGATTACGGGGCCTCGGATGAGTCCCGTATCGTTATTTTTCGTCACTACCTCCCCGTGCCGGGAGTGGGTAATTTGCGCGCCTGCTGCCTTCCTTGGATGTGGTAGCCGTTTCTCAGGCTCCCTCTCCGGAATCGAACCCTGATTCCCCGTTACCCGTTACAACCATGGTAGGCGCAGAACCTACCATCGACAGTTGATAAGGCAGACATTTGAAAGATGCGTCGCCGGTACGAGGACCGTGCGATCAGCCCAAAGTTATTCAGAGTCACCAAGGCAAACGGACCGGACGAGCCGACCGATTGGTTTTGATCTAATAAAAGCGTCCCTTCCATCTCTGGTCGGGACTCTGTTTGCATGTATTAGCTCTAGAATTACCACAGTTATCCAAGTAACGTGGGTACGATCTAAGGAACCATAACTGATTTAATGAGCCATTCGCGGTTTCACCTTAATGCGGCTTGTACTGAGACATGCATGGCTTAATCTTTGAGACAAGCATATGACTACTGGCAGGATCAACCAGGGAGCTGCGTCAACTAGAGCTGAGCAGCCGGCCGCCCGGGAGTGTGTCCCGGGGGCCCGCGCGAACACGCAAGCGTCCGCTCAATCATTCTGCAAACAGGAGGAGGCTGAGCTCCCCTGCACAATACACCTCGAAACCCTCTCAGGTCCCGGCGGCGCGCAGCGCCGTCCCAAGTACTTGGTCGGGTTCGAGAGAGGCGCAATCGCCCGGAGTTAGGCGAGTAGACGCTTTCGGTGCGACCACCCGTGCTCCCAACTGAGCTTGCCGCTGCCGACAGAGGCCCGGGAGCGTGCTGTCGTGGCATTGCCGGCGGGAGACAACACGCGCCACCTACGGTGACCGGCAGCTCCAACGCCAGCGCCACAGAAGGACAAAAGCCCCACTTGGGTGCCGAAGCGAACTCTCCCAGCACAGCGCACGCGCCAACACATCCGCACAGCTGCGATACAAACCACCAGCGAGAACCGCTGGGGCGACCGAGCAGCAGACGGCGTCGCGGCGCCGAGCGCCGGGCGGCGGCGCATCCTCAACGCACACAGTCCTCAATCGGACCAGCACACTGAAGATGTCCACCGCGCTTCGCACCGGGCCCGCGAGGACCTACTTTGGCCGCACGGCGCCGCGCGCAGGGTGCGCCGGCGCGCAGCTGCGACGCCTGCCGCGTCCGTCGGCCGGCGCGCCTGCCACTGGCCGCCCCCACCAGCCGGCTGTAGCGCGTGCGCCCACGCACCGCGCGGCCAGCACGCCGGGAGGCGCCCCCTCACCGGCCGGGGACGGTCCCACCCAGCCACCGCCGCGTATCGCTTCACACCCAGATGCCGTTCAGTTTCGTCGGCATGGTGGGTATCGCTGGAACAACCGGTTCGTACCTCAACCTATCGTCGCCATCACCGATTCACCCCTAGCGAGAACAACCGCACCACAACAGGTTACCATTTGTTCATTTGCGTAACTTCACCAGAAAACGCAGGCGTCCATCGCCATTTGCAACTTCAACGATTATTGCATGCCTGTGTCAGGTGTCACGCCACACTACGTCTGCCCACATACACGCAACAAAATGTGCACGCCTAGACAATACGTGGAAGGTGGCCCCCGTACGTATGCGATGTCCATTGCTCGAACGACTGTCAACCGGCCTCTGTAGCATGTCGCAGATATGGAACGCGGTGCACCATGCCATCACGGTGTGTGAGGAGAGACGACTAGGTCCGAATACATCAACAGACAGCTCATGCTGATCGCCATCCACGGCGTCCGTTCCTCCCACACGTCTCTATGGCGTACCACACTGCAATCCAGCTCTCATAGGGAGACGACACGTAGCTGCGTGCACAATATTTGCACTGTATGGTCCGCCGTTTTTGGGCGCAGTCGTTGTACGGTCACACATGTGCCACGATGTATCATTCGGTACATAAGGACGAATGTGCAGTACAGATTGTGGTTTACGCGTACGACATTAGCGGACGGTTGACACAGGCCGCACCACAACGTAGCCTGAGTACGTCGCATGCGAAGGGCATTGAACATGCAAACTTCTCACCAACCAGCTTGCGAAGGCAGGGGGGCAAGGTGGGGACGTGGGGAGGGGCGGCATGTACGTCCTGCTGCCATCCACATTACAGTGTACAGCAGGAGCATGTGGAAAGTCAGCAAGACTTGCAAGGTGTTTAACATGAAGCGATACACAGGGGAGCGGGCAGTGCGAGTAGCGAACTATATTGCGAGGGTTGCGGGTGGGCAACACTACACTAATTGAACGAGTCGTATAACAATTACAGAGCAGGTTTAGGCGACAACATGGGTTACGTTAGGGGACAACGTGGGTTACGTTAGGGGACAACGTGGGTTACTTTAGGGGACAACGTGGGTTAGGTTAAGGCACAACGTGGGTTAGGTTAAGGCACAACGTGGGTTAGGTTAAGGCACAACGTGGGTTAGGTTAAGGCACAACGTGGGTTAGGTTAAGGCACAACGTGGGTTAGGTTAAGGCACAACGTGGGTTAGGTTAAGGCACAACATGGGTTAGGTTAAGGCACAACATGGGTTAGGTTAAGGCACAACATGGGTTAGGTTAAGGCACAACATGGGTTAGGTTAAGGCACAACGTGGGTTAGGTTAAGGCACAACGTGGGTTAGGTTAAGGCACAACGTGGGTTAGGTTAAGGCACAACATGGGTTAGGTTAAGGCACAACATGGGTTAGGTTAAGGCACAACATGGGTTAGGTTAAGGCACAACATGGGTTAGGTTAAGGCACAACATGGGTTAGGTTAAGGCACAACATGGGTTAGGTTAAGGCACAACATGGGTTAGGTTAAGGCACAACATGGGTTAGGTTAAGGCACAACGTGGGTTAGGTTAAGGCACAACGTGGGTTAGGTTAAGGCACAACATGGGTTAGGTTAAGGCACAACATGGGTTAGGTTAAGGCACAACATGGGTTAGGTTAAGGCACAACATGGGTTAGGTTAAGGCACAACATGGGTTAGGTTAAGGCACAACATGGGTTAGGTTAAGGTACAACATGGGTTAGGTTAAGGTACAACATGGGTTAGGTTAAGGTACAACATGGGTTAGGTTAAGGTACAACATGGGTTAGGTTAAGGTACAACATGGGTTAGGTTAAGGTACAACATGGGTTAGGTTAAGGTACAACATGGGTTAGGTTAAGGTACAACATGGGTTAGGTTAAGGTACAACATGGGTTAGGTTAAGGTACAACATGGGTTAGGTTAAGGTACAACATAGGTTAGGTTAAGGTACAACATAGGTTAGGTTAAGGTACAACATAGGTTAGGTTAAGGTACAACATAGGTTAGGTTAAGGTACAACATAGGTTAGGTTAAGGTACAACATAGGTTAGGTTAAGGTACAACATAGGTTAGGTTAAGGTACAACATAGGTTAGGTTAAGGTACAACATTGGTTAGGTTAAGGTACAACATAGGTTAGGTTAAGGTACAACATAGGTTAGGTTAAGGTACAACATAGGTTAGGTTAAGGTACAACATAGGTTAGGTTAAGGTACAACATAGGTTAGGTTAAGGTACAACATTGGTTAGGTTAGGTTAGGTTAGGTTACACGTTGTTGTAAGGAAAGGTGTAGGGGGGGGGGGGCGGGGGCGGCAGGTTCGTTGATAGTGATTATAGTAAGTGAATGCTTGTGACATGATCAGATTTGTCACGTCAGGATGCACCTTTGGCTTATTAGAGGCGGCGCTCCAATTCTATGCTTGTGTGAGACCTGTGTCTTTGACTCATGTCATTGTTTGTGCGCTGTGACAGGAGGTACTATTGTGATGTTGGGTGCACCGTTGTATAGGACATGTGTGGGTGTTGGTGCCTGGTCTGCGCAATGGTGGATGTCGAAAGGCTGGGATATTGTATTTTCCGCATGGACCTCCTGGTCTGGTTGTGATAGTGTGGATTGTGTAATGTGGCGGAGAAGATGCACTGGATGTTGTTCCATGCTGGTGCTTACATATTGTATGTGCGCCTGTTAGAAGCAGAGAGTGGTGCGTGATCAGAGTGTCTGGCTGACGTGTGGTTCCCATTGTGGGCAGACTCTTTCAGCATGTATACGGACAGTTGTGTATATTTGCTGTAGTTTGATGGCTCTGCATTGATTACTAATCAGCGCCGTGTGTACGGGTAATCTGGTTCCAGTCCAAAATGTTCCATCTGTGTACATTAGTGACAAAGACTCCCCCCATGCAGTGGGGCTCGGTCTGTTATAGCTCTTCCGCGTAATATATTTGCCCCACGTTTTTGCGACTGCGAGTGCGAGTGCAACGCGCATGGGGACCGACATGCTGATGGCTCGGTATCGGACGCCGTACAGTGAGCAACGCGATCGCGTCTCTCGCTCGTAAGTGGTACAGGTCGCGGCTCATGTATAGGGACAGCGGGAATGTCGCATATTGGAAATAACTCTTCATGAAACGCAAGTTATAGGGGTGGATTGCACTTTACGAGTGCGGGAAACTTCCGCCGTTCATCCGCTGGAGGTGCGCGTGTGGCGGTTGGGGTGGTGCACGAACGGGTGCGGGTGGAGTCATTGCCGGTCCACGGCTTCGTGCGGCAGAGCCACTGGAGATTGGGTGCTATGGTCGACAGAGGCTGCAGGCTTTGTGGGTGGCGTCGAAAGGCGGGCACTGTGGCGCCATCGCTGTCTTAATCGGCTTGGCGTCGCATAGATGGCGGTATCGTCGTTGGAGGAGGTCATGTTG
>NW_025727264.1:50000-57500 GCF_021461385.2 Schistocerca piceifrons | reverse complement strand
TGCAGCGTTACAGGCGTGCCAGATGTTTATATAAACCTACTGTGTGGCCGTGCCCACTGAGCTAATCCCAGTGAGCATGCCCCTGGCACTGGGCTGGCCTTTTGAAGATCGCTGCAAGTTCAGTTAAGATTTTCTATCTACTATCTACTTAGGTCTGACTATTGCTAAGTCATGATCGGTGCGCAACTGTCGAATCCGGGTGTTGGCGCTCCCTCCCCCTGTTCCGGAGCGTGGCGGATTCCTACCGTCACGGCGATTGGCCAGTCCACGCCCCGGCGGAATGGGATGGGTCGCCTTCAGTTATGTCATGTCCGGTTGTTCAAGTGTTTTCCCTTAAATATTCCCGCAGGACCTTTGCTGATACCTCGCTGGCAAGGCGGTTTACTATGTTGAATGTGGTGGGATCTCTGATTAATTGGTACGTATTGTTGTGAGGCAACTGGCTTCTTAGGTCACTGGCTACATCATCGAATATGGGGCACTCATAGATCACGTGGTCCGGAGTACCCCATTCAGCTCCGCAGTCACACGAGGGGGTAGCCCTTTTCCCGAATCGGCATAGATATGCCGGATACGGTCCATGTCCTGTGAGGAAGTGCAACAGTCCCTTACTTGGCTGGAAATGCGATAGTTGGAAACGTTCTTTAATATTTGGGAGCAGCTGGTAAGTCCTTCGGCCTGTTGTGTCAGCATCCCAGAGTTCTTGCCATAACTCTTCTCCTCTCCTCTTAATGGCAAACTTGTCCCCCACCCGCACTCCCAAGATACTTTCAGTCTTATCTACATCTCCTCTTTTAACCCAGTACCAGGCTGCCTGTTCCCGGATTTTGATATCCAGGGGACACACCCCCATAAGTACTAGTAGTGCCCCTCCCGGAGATGTTCTGTACGCTCCGATGGAGCGCAAAAGCATGTTGCGTTGCACCCTCCTCACAGACAAAGCGGGCACAACCCTCGTGAGCCTGTGTGCCCACACTCCGGAGCCGTAACCCATGATAGAGACAAGAATGGTATTGTGATATAATTTAATGAGTTCTGGTGGGAGATGAAATCTACTGTGTCCTATTGTGATTAAGTTGTTTAGAGCTTCGAGTGATTTTTGTGTTGCTGTTTCTATATGTTTGGCGAAATTCCACCTTTCATCGATTATAACCCCTAAATACCGGGCCTCACGACGCCGAATCACTGGTGAGCCCTCGATTCTTACTGTTGGATTTCTGGCCAGTTGGCCTTTCAGTAATAGGTATGTAGACTTGTTAGGCGCAATGGTCATTTTCGTGTTCTGGCACCACTGCGTGAGAATTGATAATGTCCTATTGATTTTGGGTTCGAGGTCCTCGCGACTTCGGCCGCCAACCAGCAGAAGGAGGTCGTCAGCGTAAGCTATCGCCTCTAGCACGTCCACACTGTTTTCCAAGCTCTCCAGAAGAGGCTCCATATTTATGTCCCAAAAGAGTGGCCCCAGGACAGAGCCCTGTGGACACCCCTTCGTGATCTTCTTGCCAATTCGCTCGCTAGGGGACGATAGCCAGACCTCTCTTTCCATACAATAGCTCCTGAGACAGCCGTATAGCGGCCCTGGACACTCCTTCTCCCGCAGGCAGGAGAAGAGCGAAGGCCACCACAGGTTGTCAAAGGCGCCACTGATATCCACCATGATGCCAACTATGTACTTGTGCGGAGACGACCCACAGACCTCGGATGCGAGGGCAATTGCGTCACACGCAGATCGCCCCTGCCGAAAACCGAATTGCCTGTCACTCATCCCGCACAGCACTCGGTGTGCTGTCAGTCTGTCAGCCAGTAACTTCTCCAGCAGTTTGCCCAACAGGTCCAACAGACAGATGGGTCTGTAAGATTTTGCTTCTTTAGGGTCTTTGTCTTGCCCCTTTTTGATGATTACAACGTTGGCCCGCTTCCAGATTTTAGGGAATGTTCTGAGGCGCAGGGCCTCATTGTAAATTCTTGCTAAAGGTGTCACTAGTTGAGGAGCGAGGTACTGCACCACCTCCGCGATGATGCCGTCTGGTCCTGGGGCCTTTCCTTTCTTTAGCGATTTAATGTGGGCTGCAACTTCTTCTTCAGAGAAAGGGTACACCATGATGTTATTCTCATAGTCTACTTGCAGAGCCTGCCTAATTAGGCGTTGTTCTTCTGTGTCCTCTTCCTCTTCATCATCGGGGAGGAGTTGGTGGAGAAGGACCTCAGCAGTTTCCTGCCAAGACCCAGTCATCCGATTTCCATCCCTGATTGTGGAGAGCACCATTGGCGACCTGATTTTTTCCCTTACTATTTTGTAGGGAGTGCCCCAGGGATCAATAGCCAATTGGCTGTGCACATATTTTTTCCAGCTTTCCAGCCTGACTGTCCGCAGTTCTTTCTGAAACTGCTCTTTGGCTTCCCTGTATGTTTGCAGCCATCTTTGTTTTTCTTCCCAGACGACACTTCGCTGGTAATACCTCCTCGCCCTCCTGACAGACTGACGCATCTGCCCTAGTTCCGCAGACCATGGTGATGGAGAAGCCGCAACGGCTCTCCTCCTGGTTGGTACAGCAGCCTTTACCGCCCTGGTAATAGCGCCCACCAGATCTTCGGCGTGTTTGTTGACGTCATCGTCATCTTCCGGCCATGTCGGAGGGTCAAACTCTCCTGCGAGACGCTCCCAGTTGGTCTTGTTATAATTTAGTTGTACCTCCCACCCTATGTCCCAGTGGCGCTCCTGATCCGTGATTGTGAATGTGATCAGGTTGTGATCGCTGGTAGTGTCTCCGTCAGTAACAGTCCAGTTTTGTATATTGGCAGCGATATTGGCTGTCATCATTGTGATGTCAATATTGGTTCCATTCCCTCCCCCTCCTGTGTAGGTGGGGGGGTTTCCAGGTCTGTTGGCAATGAGGAGTTGTAGAGACATAATAGTCTCTTCCAGCTTGCTTCCCCTTTCATCTCGAGTGCCACTGTGCCATAGGGGGGATTTGGCGTTCACGTCCGCCACCACAACTGCCTTTCTGCCCCTCAGCACCGTTGCCACCTGCGTAAGTTGGTCAAGGTACAGGTCAATATCTGTACCGTACTGAAAGTACATATTTATTAAATATATGACGCCATTTGGTGACTGCAGTTCAATAACATTGCAGTGGTCGTCCGAGAGGTGTGAGAGCACTGTTGCCCGCAGTGCCTTGTTGATTATTATGATGGTGGCTTTCGGGTCGTCTCCAAAACTTACTACTTGCCAGCTCATGGCAGCGTAGGCTATGTTCCCCGCAAGAGAGTATGGCTCCTGCAAACAGAGCACATCAAGACTCTTCTCCTCCACCACTCTCCGAAGTTCCTGCATGACCAGTCTACTATTGTGTGCGTTTAGCTGTCCTATCTTTATTTCTGTAACTATGGGAAATATGTGTGCACATATGATTCTGGGAAGGTTTTTCTCCAGTCGTAAGCTATTCTCCCATTGGATAGGACAGACTGATTATATATTTCCTCTAAATTAAAGGTTTCATTTCTTCTCTCAAACACCTTTCTTACTAGGTCACGCAGGGCGCCGAAGTCAGTGGGGAGATTCATTGTCTTTAGTTGTACCCTGTCTACAGCCTCCATGGCCGAGAAGGTGACCTTGCGCCCGTATCTATGCCCTACCCGCACTAGATGTCGCAGTGCGGTGGTTAGGACAGCCGGCTCCTCCAGACGGGATAATTGTAGGGAATGCTCGAGATTGGGATATATTCTGACCGGATCAACCGCCGTTCTCACAGCATTTGGTTGTCTCGAGTCAGTATTCACATTGGTGCTATTCATTTGTGTATTTGTACTAGTAACTGTATTGACCTGCACCGGCAATTCCAGCACAGGACTCCCTTGAACGAATGCCGGTCGGCCCACCGCCACAGGACGCCTGTCGCGAGTTGCCTGATTTCCTGGCGTTTGCGATCCCCAGCAGTAGGGAGAGGGGGCTGCCACTTGTTCTTGTGAGTCCGTTTGGACGCACGCATCTTTCATTTTCTTTCTACCATCACCTCCTTCTGCAAGTGCTGCAAGAAATCGTTCGGGACTCTGTTTGCATGTATTAGCTCTAGAATTACCACAGTTATCCAAGTAACGTGGGTACGATCTAAGGAACCATAACTGATTTAATGAGCCATTCGCGGTTTCACCTTAATGCGGCTTGTACTGAGACATGCATGGCTTAATCTTTGAGACAAGCATATGACTACTGGCAGGATCAACCAGGGAGCTGCGTCAACTAGAGCTGAGCAGCCGGCCGCCCGGGAGTGTGTCCCGGGGGCCCGCGCGAACACGCAAGCGTCCGCTCAATCATTCTGCAAACAGGAGGAGGCTGAGCTCCCCTGCACAATACACCTCGAAACCCTCTCAGGTCCCGGCGGCGCGCAGCGCCGTCCCAAGTACTTGGTCGGGTTCGAGAGAGGCGCAATCGCCCGGAGTTAGGCGAGTAGACGCTTTCGGTGCGACCACCCGTGCTCCCAACTGAGCTTGCCGCTGCCGACAGAGGCCCGGGAGCGTGCTGTCGTGGCATTGCCGGCGGGAGACAACACGCGCCACCTACGGTGACCGGCAGCTCCAACGCCAGCGCCACAGAAGGACAAAAGCCCCACTTGGGTGCCGAAGCGAACTCTCCCAGCACAGCGCACGCGCCAACACATCCGCACAGCTGCGATACAAACCACCAGCGAGAACCGCTGGGGCGACCGAGCAGCAGACGGCGTCGCGGCGCCGAGCGCCGGGCGGCGGCGCATCCTCAACGCACACAGTCCTCAATCGGACCAGCACACTGAAGATGTCCACCGCGCTTCGCACCGGGCCCGCGAGGACCTACTTTGGCCGCACGGCGCCGCGCGCAGGGTGCGCCGGCGCGCAGCTGCGACGCCTGCCGCGTCCGTCGGCCGGCGCGCCTGCCACTGGCCGCCCCCACCAGCCGGCTGTAGCGCGTGCGCCCACGCACCGCGCGGCCAGCACGCCGGGAGGCGCCCCCTCACCGGCCGGGGACGGTCCCACCCAGCCACCGCCGCGTATCGCTTCACACCCAGATGCCGTTCAGTTTCGTCGGCATGGTGGGTATCGCTGGAACAACCGGTTCGTACCTCAACCTATCGTCGCCATCACCGATTCACCCCTAGCGAGAACAACCGCACCACAACAGGTTACCATTTGTTCATTTGCGTAACTTCACCAGAAAACGCAGGCGTCCATCGCCATTTGCAACTTCAACGATTATTGCATGCCTGTGTCAGGTGTCACGCCACACTACGTCTGCCCACATACACGCAACAAAATGTGCACGCCTAGACAATACGTGGAAGGTGGCCCCCGTACGTATGCGATGTCCATTGCTCGAACGACTGTCAACCGGCCTCTGTAGCATGTCGCAGATATGGAACGCGGTGCACCATGCCATCACGGTGTGTGAGGAGAGACGACTAGGTCCGAATACATCAACAGACAGCTCATGCTGATCGCCATCCACGGCGTCCGTTCCTCCCACACGTCTCTATGGCGTACCACACTGCAATCCAGCTCTCATAGGGAGACGACACGTAGCTGCGTGCACAATATTTGCACTGTATGGTCCGCCGTTTTTGGGCGCAGTCGTTGTACGGTCACACATGTGCCACGATGTATCATTCGGTACATAAGGACGAATGTGCAGTACAGATTGTGGTTTACGCGTACGACATTAGCGGACGGTTGACACAGGCCGCACCACAACGTAGCCTGAGTACGTCGCATGCGAAGGGCATTGAACATGCAAACTTCTCACCAACCAGCTTGCGAAGGCAGGGGGGCAAGGTGGGGACGTGGGGAGGGGCGGCATGTACGTCCTGCTGCCATCCACATTACAGTGTACAGCAGGAGCATGTGGAAAGTCAGCAAGACTTGCAAGGTGTTTAACATGAAGCGATACACAGGGGAGCGGGCAGTGCGAGTAGCGAACTATATTGCGAGGGTTGCGGGTGGGCAACACTACACTAATTGAACGAGTCGTATAACAATTACAGAGCAGGTTTAGGCGACAACATGGGTTACGTTAGGGGACAACGTGGGTTACGTTAGGGGACAACGTGGGTTACTTTAGGGGACAACGTGGGTTAGGTTAAGGCACAACGTGGGTTAGGTTAAGGCACAACGTGGGTTAGGTTAAGGCACAACGTGGGTTAGGTTAAGGCACAACGTGGGTTAGGTTAAGGCACAACGTGGGTTAGGTTAAGGCACAACGTGGGTTAGGTTAAGGCACAACATGGGTTAGGTTAAGGCACAACATGGGTTAGGTTAAGGCACAACTTGGGTTAGGTTAAGGCACAACATGGGTTAGGTTAAGGCACAACGTGGGTTAGGTTAAGGCACAACGTGGGTTAGGTTAAGGCACAACGTGGGTTAGGTTAAGGCACAACATGGGTTAGGTTAAGGCACAACATGGGTTAGGTTAAGGCACAACATGGGTTAGGTTAAGGCACAACATGGGTTAGGTTAAGGCACAACATGGGTTAGGTTAAGGCACAACATGGGTTAGGTTAAGGCACAACATGGGTTAGGTTAAGGCACAACGTGGGTTAGGTTAAGGCACAACGTGGGTTAGGTTAAGGCACAACGTGGGTTAGGTTAAGGCACAACATGGGTTAGGTTAAGGCACAACATGGGTTAGGTTAAGGCACAACATGGGTTAGGTTAAGGCACAACATGGGTTAGGTTAAGGCACAACATGGGTTAGGTTAAGGCACAACATGGGTTAGGTTAAGGTACAACATGGGTTAGGTTAAGGTACAACATGGGTTAGGTTAAGGTACAACATGGGTTAGGTTAAGGTACAACATGGGTTAGGTTAAGGTACAACATGGGTTAGGTTAAGGTACAACATGGGTTAGGTTAAGGTACAACATGGGTTAGGTTAAGGTACAACATGGGTTAGGTTAAGGTACAACATGGGTTAGGTTAAGGTACAACATAGGTTAGGTTAAGGTACAACATAGGTTAGGTTAAGGTACAACATAGGTTAGGTTAAGGTACAACATAGGTTAGGTTAAGGTACAACATAGGTTAGGTTAAGGTACAACATAGGTTAGGTTAAGGTACAACATAGGTTAGGTTAAGGTACAACATAGGTTAGGTTAAGGTACAACATAGGTTAGGTTAAGGTACAACATAGGTTAGGTTAAGGTACAACATAGGTTAGGTTAAGGTACAACATAGGTTAGGTTAAGGTACAACATAGGTTAGGTTAGGTTAGGTTAGGTTACACGTTGTTGTAAGGAAAGGTGTAGGGGGGGGGGGGGGCGGGGGCGGCAGGTTCGTTGATAGTGATTATAGTAAGTGAATGCTTGTGACATGATCAGATTTGTCACGTCAGGATGCACCTTTGGCTTATTAGAGGCGGCGCTCCAATTCTATGCTTGTGTGAGACCTGTGTCTTTGACTCATGTCATTGTTTGTGCGCTGTGACAGGAGGTACTATTGTGATGTTGGGTGCACCGTTGTATAGGACATGTGTGG
>NW_025727264.1:37500-42500 GCF_021461385.2 Schistocerca piceifrons | reverse complement strand
TCTTGCGACGATCCAAGAATTTCACCTCTAACGTCGCAATACGAATGCCCCCGCCTGTCCCTATTAATCATTACCTCGGGTTCCGAAAACCAACAAAATAGAACCGAGGTCCTATTCCATTATTCCATGCACACAGTATTCAGGCGGGCTTGCCTGCTTTAAGCACTCTAATTTGTTCAAAGTAAACGTGCCGGCCCACCGAGACACTCAATAAAGAGCACCCTGGTAGGATTTCAACGGGGTCCGCCTCGGGACGCACGAGCACGCACGAGGCGGTCGCACGCCTTCGGCTCGCCCCACCGGCAGGACGTCCCACGATACATGCCAGTTAAACACCGACGGGCGGTGAACCAACAGCGTGGGACACAAATCCAACTACGAGCTTTTTAACCGCAACAACTTTAATATACGCTATTGGAGCTGGAATTACCGCGGCTGCTGGCACCAGACTTGCCCTCCAATAGATACTCGTTAAAGGATTTAAAGTGTACTCATTCCGATTACGGGGCCTCGGATGAGTCCCGTATCGTTATTTTTCGTCACTACCTCCCCGTGCCGGGAGTGGGTAATTTGCGCGCCTGCTGCCTTCCTTGGATGTGGTAGCCGTTTCTCAGGCTCCCTCTCCGGAATCGAACCCTGATTCCCCGTTACCCGTTACAACCATGGTAGGCGCAGAACCTACCATCGACAGTTGATAAGGCAGACATTTGAAAGATGCGTCGCCGGTACGAGGACCGTGCGATCAGCCCAAAGTTATTCAGAGTCACCAAGGCAAACGGACCGGACGAGCCGACCGATTGGTTTTGATCTAATAAAAGCGTCCCTTCCATCTCTGGTCGGGACTCTGTTTGCATGTATTAGCTCTAGAATTACCACAGTTATCCAAGTAACGTGGGTACGATCTAAGGAACCATAACTGATTTAATGAGCCATTCGCGGTTTCACCTTAATGCGGCTTGTACTGAGACATGCATGGCTTAATCTTTGAGACAAGCATATGACTACTGGCAGGATCAACCAGGGAGCTGCGTCAACTAGAGCTGAGCAGCCGGCCGCCCGGGAGTGTGTCCCGGGGGCCCGCGCGAACACGCAAGCGTCCGCTCAATCATTCTGCAAACAGGAGGAGGCTGAGCTCCCCTGCACAATACACCTCGAAACCCTCTCAGGTCCCGGCGGCGCGCAGCGCCGTCCCAAGTACTTGGTCGGGTTCGAGAGAGGCGCAATCGCCCGGAGTTAGGCGAGTAGACGCTTTCGGTGCGACCACCCGTGCTCCCAACTGAGCTTGCCGCTGCCGACAGAGGCCCGGGAGCGTGCTGTCGTGGCATTGCCGGCGGGAGACAACACGCGCCACCTACGGTGACCGGCAGCTCCAACGCCAGCGCCACAGAAGGACAAAAGCCCCACTTGGGTGCCGAAGCGAACTCTCCCAGCACAGCGCACGCGCCAACACATCCGCACAGCTGCGATACAAACCACCAGCGAGAACCGCTGGGGCGACCGAGCAGCAGACGGCGTCGCGGCGCCGAGCGCCGGGCGGCGGCGCATCCTCAACGCACACAGTCCTCAATCGGACCAGCACACTGAAGATGTCCACCGCGCTTCGCACCGGGCCCGCGAGGACCTACTTTGGCCGCACGGCGCCGCGCGCAGGGTGCGCCGGCGCGCAGCTGCGACGCCTGCCGCGTCCGTCGGCCGGCGCGCCTGCCACTGGCCGCCCCCACCAGCCGGCTGTAGCGCGTGCGCCCACGCACCGCGCGGCCAGCACGCCGGGAGGCGCCCCCTCACCGGCCGGGGACGGTCCCACCCAGCCACCGCCGCGTATCGCTTCACACCCAGATGCCGTTCAGTTTCGTCGGCATGGTGGGTATCGCTGGAACAACCGGTTCGTACCTCAACCTATCGTCGCCATCACCGATTCACCCCTAGCGAGAACAACCGCACCACAACAGGTTACCATTTGTTCATTTGCGTAACTTCACCAGAAAACGCAGGCGTCCATCGCCATTTGCAACTTCAACGATTATTGCATGCCTGTGTCAGGTGTCACGCCACACTACGTCTGCCCACATACACGCAACAAAATGTGCACGCCTAGACAATACGTGGAAGGTGGCCCCCGTACGTATGCGATGTCCATTGCTCGAACGACTGTCAACCGGCCTCTGTAGCATGTCGCAGATATGGAACGCGGTGCACCATGCCATCACGGTGTGTGAGGAGAGACGACTAGGTCCGAATACATCAACAGACAGCTCATGCTGATCGCCATCCACGGCGTCCGTTCCTCCCACACGTCTCTATGGCGTACCACACTGCAATCCAGCTCTCATAGGGAGACGACACGTAGCTGCGTGCACAATATTTGCACTGTATGGTCCGCCGTTTTTGGGCGCAGTCGTTGTACGGTCACACATGTGCCACGATGTATCATTCGGTACATAAGGACGAATGTGCAGTACAGATTGTGGTTTACGCGTACGACATTAGCGGACGGTTGACACAGGCCGCACCACAACGTAGCCTGAGTACGTCGCATGCGAAGGGCATTGAACATGCAAACTTCTCACCAACCAGCTTGCGAAGGCAGGGGGGCAAGGTGGGGACGTGGGGAGGGGCGGCATGTACGTCCTGCTGCCATCCACATTACAGTGTACAGCAGGAGCATGTGGAAAGTCAGCAAGACTTGCAAGGTGTTTAACATGAAGCGATACACAGGGGAGCGGGCAGTGCGAGTAGCGAACTATATTGCGAGGGTTGCGGGTGGGCAACACTACACTAATTGAACGAGTCGTATAACAATTACAGAGCAGGTTTAGGCGACAACATGGGTTACGTTAGGGGACAACGTGGGTTACGTTAGGGGACAACGTGGGTTACTTTAGGGGACAACGTGGGTTAGGTTAAGGCACAACGTGGGTTAGGTTAAGGCACAACGTGGGTTAGGTTAAGGCACAACGTGGGTTAGGTTAAGGCACAACGTGGGTTAGGTTAAGGCACAACGTGGGTTAGGTTAAGGCACAACGTGGGTTAGGTTAAGGCACAACATGGGTTAGGTTAAGGCACAACATGGGTTAGGTTAAGGCACAACATGGGTTAGGTTAAGGCACAACATGGGTTAGGTTAAGGCACAACGTGGGTTAGGTTAAGGCACAACGTGGGTTAGGTTAAGGCACAACGTGGGTTAGGTTAAGGCACAACATGGGTTAGGTTAAGGCACAACATGGGTTAGGTTAAGGCACAACATGGGTTAGGTTAAGGCACAACATGGGTTAGGTTAAGGCACAACATGGGTTAGGTTAAGGCACAACATGGGTTAGGTTAAGGCACAACATGGGTTAGGTTAAGGCACAACGTGGGTTAGGTTAAGGCACAACGTGGGTTAGGTTAAGGCACAACGTGGGTTAGGTTAAGGCACAACATGGGTTAGGTTAAGGCACAACATGGGTTAGGTTAAGGCACAACATGGGTTAGGTTAAGGCACAACATGGGTTAGGTTAAGGCACAACATGGGTTAGGTTAAGGCACAACATGGGTTAGGTTAAGGTACAACATGGGTTAGGTTAAGGTACAACATGGGTTAGGTTAAGGTACAACATGGGTTAGGTTAAGGTACAACATGGGTTAGGTTAAGGTACAACATGGGTTAGGTTAAGGTACAACATGGGTTAGGTTAAGGTACAACATGGGTTAGGTTAAGGTACAACATGGGTTAGGTTAAGGTACAACATGGGTTAGGTTAAGGTACAACATGGGTTAGGTTAAGGTACAACATAGGTTAGGTTAAGGTACAACATAGGTTAGGTTAAGGTACAACATAGGTTAGGTTAAGGTACAACATAGGTTAGGTTAAGGTACAACATAGGTTAGGTTAAGGTACAACATAGGTTAGGTTAAGGTACAACATAGGTTAGGTTAAGGTACAACATAGGTTAGGTTAAGGTACAACATAGGTTAGGTTAAGGTACAACATAGGTTAGGTTAAGGTACAACATAGGTTAGGTTAAGGTACAACATAGGTTAGGTTAAGGTACAACATAGGTTAGGTTAAGGTACAACATAGGTTAGGTTAAGGTACAACATAGGTTAGGTTAGGTTAGGTTAGGTTACACGTTGTTGTAAGGAAAGGTGTAGGGGGGGGGGGGCGGGGGCGGCAGGTTCGTTGATAGTGATTATAGTAAGTGAATGCTTGTGACATGATCAGATTTGTCACGTCAGGATGCACCTTTGGCTTATTAGAGGCGGCGCTCCAATTCTATGCTTGTGTGAGACCTGTGTCTTTGACTCATGTCATTGTTTGTGCGCTGTGACAGGAGGTACTATTGTGATGTTGGGTGCACCGTTGTATAGGACATGTGTGGGTGTTGGTGCCTGGTCTGCGCAATGGTGGATGTCGAAAGGCTGGGATATTGTATTTTCCGCATGGACCTCCTGGTCTGGTTGTGATAGTGTGGATTGTGTAATGTGGCGGAGAAGATGCACTGGATGTTGTTCCATGCTGGTGCTTACATATTGTATGTGCGCCTGTTAGAAGCAGAGAGTGGTGCGTGATCAGAGTGTCTGGCTGACGTGTGGTTCCCATTGTGGGCAGACTCTTTCAGCATGTATACGGACAGTTGTGTATATTTGCTGTAGTTTGATGGCTCTGCATTGATTACTAATCAGCGCCGTGTGTACGGGTAATCTGGTTCCAGTCCAAAATGTTCCATCTGTGTACATTAGTGACAAAGACTCCCCCCATGCAGTGGGGCTCGGTCTGTTATAGCTCTTCCGCGTAATATATTTGCCCCACGTTTTTGCGACTGCGAGTGCGAGTGCAACGCGCATGGGGACCGACATGCTGATGGCTCGGTATCGGACGCCGTACAGTGAGCAACGCGATCGCGTCTCTCGCTCGTAAGTGGTACAGGTCGCGGCTCATGTATAGGGACAGCGGGAATGTCGCATATTGGAAATAACTCTTCATGAAACGCAAGTTATAGGGGTGGATTGCACTTTACGAG
>NW_025727264.1:27500-30000 GCF_021461385.2 Schistocerca piceifrons | reverse complement strand
CCCGTTACCCGTTACAACCATGGTAGGCGCAGAACCTACCATCGACAGTTGATAAGGCAGACATTTGAAAGATGCGTCGCCGGTACGAGGACCGTGCGATCAGCCCAAAGTTATTCAGAGTCACCAAGGCAAACGGACCGGACGAGCCGACCGATTGGTTTTGATCTAATAAAAGCGTCCCTTCCATCTCTGGTCGGGACTCTGTTTGCATGTATTAGCTCTAGAATTACCACAGTTATCCAAGTAACGTGGGTACGATCTAAGGAACCATAACTGATTTAATGAGCCATTCGCGGTTTCACCTTAATGCGGCTTGTACTGAGACATGCATGGCTTAATCTTTGAGACAAGCATATGACTACTGGCAGGATCAACCAGGGAGCTGCGTCAACTAGAGCTGAGCAGCCGGCCGCCCGGGAGTGTGTCCCGGGGGCCCGCGCGAACACGCAAGCGTCCGCTCAATCATTCTGCAAACAGGAGGAGGCTGAGCTCCCCTGCACAATACACCTCGAAACCCTCTCAGGTCCCGGCGGCGCGCAGCGCCGTCCCAAGTACTTGGTCGGGTTCGAGAGAGGCGCAATCGCCCGGAGTTAGGCGAGTAGACGCTTTCGGTGCGACCACCCGTGCTCCCAACTGAGCTTGCCGCTGCCGACAGAGGCCCGGGAGCGTGCTGTCGTGGCATTGCCGGCGGGAGACAACACGCGCCACCTACGGTGACCGGCAGCTCCAACGCCAGCGCCACAGAAGGACAAAAGCCCCACTTGGGTGCCGAAGCGAACTCTCCCAGCACAGCGCACGCGCCAACACATCCGCACAGCTGCGATACAAACCACCAGCGAGAACCGCTGGGGCGACCGAGCAGCAGACGGCGTCGCGGCGCCGAGCGCCGGGCGGCGGCGCATCCTCAACGCACACAGTCCTCAATCGGACCAGCACACTGAAGATGTCCACCGCGCTTCGCACCGGGCCCGCGAGGACCTACTTTGGCCGCACGGCGCCGCGCGCAGGGTGCGCCGGCGCGCAGCTGCGACGCCTGCCGCGTCCGTCGGCCGGCGCGCCTGCCACTGGCCGCCCCCACCAGCCGGCTGTAGCGCGTGCGCCCACGCACCGCGCGGCCAGCACGCCGGGAGGCGCCCCCTCACCGGCCGGGGACGGTCCCACCCAGCCACCGCCGCGTATCGCTTCACACCCAGATGCCGTTCAGTTTCGTCGGCATGGTGGGTATCGCTGGAACAACCGGTTCGTACCTCAACCTATCGTCGCCATCACCGATTCACCCCTAGCGAGAACAACCGCACCACAACAGGTTACCATTTGTTCATTTGCGTAACTTCACCAGAAAACGCAGGCGTCCATCGCCATTTGCAACTTCAACGATTATTGCATGCCTGTGTCAGGTGTCACGCCACACTACGTCTGCCCACATACACGCAACAAAATGTGCACGCCTAGACAATACGTGGAAGGTGGCCCCCGTACGTATGCGATGTCCATTGCTCGAACGACTGTCAACCGGCCTCTGTAGCATGTCGCAGATATGGAACGCGGTGCACCATGCCATCACGGTGTGTGAGGAGAGACGACTAGGTCCGAATACATCAACAGACAGCTCATGCTGATCGCCATCCACGGCGTCCGTTCCTCCCACACGTCTCTATGGCGTACCACACTGCAATCCAGCTCTCATAGGGAGACGACACGTAGCTGCGTGCACAATATTTGCACTGTATGGTCCGCCGTTTTTGGGCGCAGTCGTTGTACGGTCACACATGTGCCACGATGTATCATTCGGTACATAAGGACGAATGTGCAGTACAGATTGTGGTTTACGCGTACGACATTAGCGGACGGTTGACACAGGCCGCACCACAACGTAGCCTGAGTACGTCGCATGCGAAGGGCATTGAACATGCAAACTTCTCACCAACCAGCTTGCGAAGGCAGGGGGGCAAGGTGGGGACGTGGGGAGGGGCGGCATGTACGTCCTGCTGCCATCCACATTACAGTGTACAGCAGGAGCATGTGGAAAGTCAGCAAGACTTGCAAGGTGTTTAACATGAAGCGATACACAGGGGAGCGGGCAGTGCGAGTAGCGAACTATATTGCGAGGGTTGCGGGTGGGCAACACTACACTAATTGAACGAGTCGTATAACAATTACAGAGCAGGTTTAGGCGACAACATGGGTTACGTTAGGGGACAACGTGGGTTACGTTAGGGGACAACGTGGGTTACTTTAGGGGACAACGTGGGTTAGGTTAAGGCACAACGTGGGTTAGGTTAAGGCACAACGTGGGTTAGGTTAAGGCACAACGTGGGTTAGGTTAAGGCACAACGTGGGTTAGGTTAAGGCACAACGTGGGTTAGGTTAAGGCACAACGTGGGTTAGGTTAAGGCACAACATGGGTTAGGTTAAGGCACAACATGGGTTAGGTTAAGGCACAACATGGGTTAGGTTAAGGCACAACGTGGGTTAGGTTAAGGCACAACGTGGGTTAGGT
>NW_025727264.1:15000-17500 GCF_021461385.2 Schistocerca piceifrons | reverse complement strand
ACGCCAGCGCCACAGAAGGACAAAAGCCCCACTTGGGTGCCGAAGCGAACTCTCCCAGCACAGCGCACGCGCCAACACATCCGCACAGCTGCGATACAAACCACCAGCGAGAACCGCTGGGGCGACCGAGCAGCAGACGGCGTCGCGGCGCCGAGCGCCGGGCGGCGGCGCATCCTCAACGCACACAGTCCTCAATCGGACCAGCACACTGAAGATGTCCACCGCGCTTCGCACCGGGCCCGCGAGGACCTACTTTGGCCGCACGGCGCCGCGCGCAGGGTGCGCCGGCGCGCAGCTGCGACGCCTGCCGCGTCCGTCGGCCGGCGCGCCTGCCACTGGCCGCCCCCACCAGCCGGCTGTAGCGCGTGCGCCCACGCACCGCGCGGCCAGCACGCCGGGAGGCGCCCCCTCACCGGCCGGGGACGGTCCCACCCAGCCACCGCCGCGTATCGCTTCACACCCAGATGCCGTTCAGTTTCGTCGGCATGGTGGGTATCGCTGGAACAACCGGTTCGTACCTCAACCTATCGTCGCCATCACCGATTCACCCCTAGCGAGAACAACCGCACCACAACAGGTTACCATTTGTTCATTTGCGTAACTTCACCAGAAAACGCAGGCGTCCATCGCCATTTGCAACTTCAACGATTATTGCATGCCTGTGTCAGGTGTCACGCCACACTACGTCTGCCCACATACACGCAACAAAATGTGCACGCCTAGACAATACGTGGAAGGTGGCCCCCGTACGTATGCGATGTCCATTGCTCGAACGACTGTCAACCGGCCTCTGTAGCATGTCGCAGATATGGAACGCGGTGCACCATGCCATCACGGTGTGTGAGGAGAGACGACTAGGTCCGAATACATCAACAGACAGCTCATGCTGATCGCCATCCACGGCGTCCGTTCCTCCCACACGTCTCTATGGCGTACCACACTGCAATCCAGCTCTCATAGGGAGACGACACGTAGCTGCGTGCACAATATTTGCACTGTATGGTCCGCCGTTTTTGGGCGCAGTCGTTGTACGGTCACACATGTGCCACGATGTATCATTCGGTACATAAGGACGAATGTGCAGTACAGATTGTGGTTTACGCGTACGACATTAGCGGACGGTTGACACAGGCCGCACCACAACGTAGCCTGAGTACGTCGCATGCGAAGGGCATTGAACATGCAAACTTCTCACCAACCAGCTTGCGAAGGCAGGGGGGCAAGGTGGGGACGTGGGGAGGGGCGGCATGTACGTCCTGCTGCCATCCACATTACAGTGTACAGCAGGAGCATGTGGAAAGTCAGCAAGACTTGCAAGGTGTTTAACATGAAGCGATACACAGGGGAGCGGGCAGTGCGAGTAGCGAACTATATTGCGAGGGTTGCGGGTGGGCAACACTACACTAATTGAACGAGTCGTATAACAATTACAGAGCAGGTTTAGGCGACAACATGGGTTACGTTAGGGGACAACGTGGGTTACGTTAGGGGACAACGTGGGTTACTTTAGGGGACAACGTGGGTTAGGTTAAGGCACAACGTGGGTTAGGTTAAGGCACAACGTGGGTTAGGTTAAGGCACAACGTGGGTTAGGTTAAGGCACAACGTGGGTTAGGTTAAGGCACAACGTGGGTTAGGTTAAGGCACAACGTGGGTTAGGTTAAGGCACAACATGGGTTAGGTTAAGGCACAACATGGGTTAGGTTAAGGCACAACATGGGTTAGGTTAAGGCACAACATGGGTTAGGTTAAGGCACAACGTGGGTTAGGTTAAGGCACAACGTGGGTTAGGTTAAGGCACAACGTGGGTTAGGTTAAGGCACAACATGGGTTAGGTTAAGGCACAACATGGGTTAGGTTAAGGCACAACATGGGTTAGGTTAAGGCACAACATGGGTTAGGTTAAGGCACAACATGGGTTAGGTTAAGGCACAACATGGGTTAGGTTAAGGCACAACATGGGTTAGGTTAAGGCACAACATGGGTTAGGTTAAGGCACAACGTGGGTTAGGTTAAGGCACAACGTGGGTTAGGTTAAGGCACAACATGGGTTAGGTTAAGGCACAACATGGGTTAGGTTAAGGCACAACATGGGTTAGGTTAAGGCACAACATGGGTTAGGTTAAGGCACAACATGGGTTAGGTTAAGGCACAACATGGGTTAGGTTAAGGTACAACATGGGTTAGGTTAAGGTACAACATGGGTTAGGTTAAGGTACAACATGGGTTAGGTTAAGGTACAACATGGGTTAGGTTAAGGTACAACATGGGTTAGGTTAAGGTACAACATGGGTTAGGTTAAGGTACAACATGGGTTAGGTTAAGGTACAACATGGGTTAGGTTAAGGTACAACATGGGTTAGGTTAAGGTACAACATGGGTTAGGTTAAGGTACAACATGGGTTAGGTTAAGGTACAACATAGGTTAGGTTAAGGTACAACATAGGTTAGGTTAAGGTACAACATAGGTTAGGTTAAGGTACAACATAGGTTAGGTTAA
>NW_025727264.1:2500-7500 GCF_021461385.2 Schistocerca piceifrons | reverse complement strand
CTAGTTAGCAGGCTAGAGTCTCGTTCGTTATCGGAATTAACCAGACAAATCGCTCCACCAACTAAGAACGGCCATGCACCACCACCCACCGAATCAAGAAAGAGCTATCAATCTGTCAATCCTTCCGGTGTCCGGGCCTGGTGAGGTTTCCCGTGTTGAGTCAAATTAAGCCGCAGGCTCCACTCCTGGTGGTTGCCCTTCCGTCAATTCCTTTAAGTTTCAGCTTTGCAACCATACTTCCCCCGGAACCCAAAAGCTTTGGTTTCCCGGAGGCTGCCCGCCGAGTCATCGGAGGAACTGCGGCGGATCGCTGGCTGGCATCGTTTATGGTTAGAACTAGGGCGGTATCTGATCGCCTTCGAACCTCTAACTTTCGTTCTTGATTAATGAAAAACATACTTGGCAAATGCTTTCGCTTCTGTTCGTCTTGCGACGATCCAAGAATTTTCACCTCTAACGTCGCAATACGAATGCCCCCGCCTGTCCCTATTAATCATTACCTCGGGTTCCGAAAACCAACAAAATAGAACCGAGGTCCTATTCCATTATTCCATGCACACAGTATTCAGGCGGGCTTGCCTGCTTTAAGCACTCTAATTTGTTCAAAGTAAACGTGCCGGCCCACCGAGACACTCAATAAAGAGCACCCTGGTAGGATTTCAACGGGGTCCGCCTCGGGACGCACGAGCACGCACGAGGCGGTCGCACGCCTTCGGCTCGCCCCACCGGCAGGACGTCCCACGATACATGCCAGTTAAACACCGACGGGCGGTGAACCAACAGCGTGGGACACAAATCCAACTACGAGCTTTTTAACCGCAACAACTTTAATATACGCTATTGGAGCTGGAATTACCGCGGCTGCTGGCACCAGACTTGCCCTCCAATAGATACTCGTTAAAGGATTTAAAGTGTACTCATTCCGATTACGGGGCCTCGGATGAGTCCCGTATCGTTATTTTTCGTCACTACCTCCCCGTGCCGGGAGTGGGTAATTTGCGCGCCTGCTGCCTTCCTTGGATGTGGTAGCCGTTTCTCAGGCTCCCTCTCCGGAATCGAACCCTGATTCCCCGTTACCCGTTACAACCATGGTAGGCGCAGAACCTACCATCGACAGTTGATAAGGCAGACATTTGAAAGATGCGTCGCCGGTACGAGGACCGTGCGATCAGCCCAAAGTTATTCAGAGTCACCAAGGCAAACGGACCGGACGAGCCGACCGATTGGTTTTGATCTAATAAAAGCGTCCCTTCCATCTCTGGTCGGGACTCTGTTTGCATGTATTAGCTCTAGAATTACCACAGTTATCCAAGTAACGTGGGTACGATCTAAGGAACCATAACTGATTTAATGAGCCATTCGCGGTTTCACCTTAATGCGGCTTGTACTGAGACATGCATGGCTTAATCTTTGAGACAAGCATATGACTACTGGCAGGATCAACCAGGGAGCTGCGTCAACTAGAGCTGAGCAGCCGGCCGCCCGGGAGTGTGTCCCGGGGGCCCGCGCGAACACGCAAGCGTCCCGCTCAATCATTCTGCAAACAGGAGGAGGCTGAGCTCCCCTGCACAATACACCTCGAAACCCTCTCAGGTCCCGGCGGCGCGCAGCGCCGTCCCAAGTACTTGGTCGGGTTCGAGAGAGGCGCAATCGCCCGGAGTTAGGCGAGTAGACGCTTTCGGTGCGACCACCCGTGCTCCCAACTGAGCTTGCCGCTGCCGACAGAGGCCCGGGAGCGTGCTGTCGTGGCATTGCCGGCGGGAGACAACACGCGCCACCTACGGTGACCGGCAGCTCCAACGCCAGCGCCACAGAAGGACAAAAGCCCCACTTGGGTGCCGAAGCGAACTCTCCCAGCACAGCGCACGCGCCAACACATCCGCACAGCTGCGATACAAACCACCAGCGAGAACCGCTGGGGCGACCGAGCAGCAGACGGCGTCGCGGCGCCGAGCGCCGGGCGGCGGCGCATCCTCAACGCACACAGTCCTCAATCGGACCAGCACACTGAAGATGTCCACCGCGCTTCGCACCGGGCCCGCGAGGACCTACTTTGGCCGCACGGCGCCGCGCGCAGGGTGCGCCGGCGCGCAGCTGCGACGCCTGCCGCGTCCGTCGGCCGGCGCGCCTGCCACTGGCCGCCCCCACCAGCCGGCTGTAGCGCGTGCGCCCACGCACCGCGCGGCCAGCACGCCGGGAGGCGCCCCCTCACCGGCCGGGGACGGTCCCACCCAGCCACCGCCGCGTATCGCTTCACACCCAGATTGCCGTTCAGTTTCGTCGGCATGGTGGGTATCGCTGGAACAACCGGTTCGTACCTCAACCTATCGTCGCCATCACCGATTCACCCCTAGCGAGAACAACCGCACCACAACAGGTTACCATTTGTTCATTTGCGTAACTTCACCAGAAAACGCAGGGCGTCCATCGCCATTTGCAACTTCAACGATTATTGCATGCCTGTGTCAGGTGTCACGCCACACTACGTCTGCCCACATACACGCAACAAAATGTGCACGCCTAGACAATACGTGGAAGGTGGCCCCCGTACGTATGCGATGTCCATTGCTCGAACGACTGTCAACCGGCCTCTGTAGCATGTCGCAGATATGGAACGCGGTGCACCATGCCATCACGGTGTGTGAGGAGAGACGACTAGGTCCGAATACATCAACAGACAGCTCATGCTGATCGCCATCCACGGCGTCCGTTCCTCCCACACGTCTCTATGGCGTACCACACTGCAATCCAGCTCTCATAGGGAGACGACACGTAGCTGCGTGCACAATATTTGCACTGTATGGTCCGCCGTTTTTGGGCGCAGTCGTTGTACGGTCACACATGTGCCACGATGTATCATTCGGTACATAAGGACGAATGTGCAGTACAGATTGTGGTTTACGCGTACGACATTAGCGGACGGTTGACACAGGCCGCACCACAACGTAGCCTGAGTACGTCGCATGCGAAGGGCATTGAACATGCAAACTTCTCACCAACCAGCTTGCGAAGGCAGGGGGGCAAGGTGGGGACGTGGGGAGGGGCGGCATGTACGTCCTGCTGCCATCCACATTACAGTGTACAGCAGGAGCATGTGGAAAGTCAGCAAGACTTGCAAGGTGTTTAACATGAAGCGATACACAGGGGGAGCGGGCAGTGCGAGTAGCGAACTATATTGCGAGGGTTGCGGGTGGGGCAACACTACACTAATTGAACGAGTCGTATAACAATTACAGAGCAGGTTTAGGCGACAACATGGGTTACGTTAGGGGACAACGTGGGTTACGTTAGGGGACAACGTGGGTTACTTTAGGGGACAACGTGGGTTAGGTTAAGGCACAACGTGGGTTAGGTTAAGGCACAACGTGGGTTAGGTTAAGGCACAACGTGGGTTAGGTTAAGGCACAACGTGGGTTAGGTTAAGGCACAACGTGGGTTAGGTTAAGGCACAACGTGGGTTAGGTTAAGGCACAACGTGGGTTAGGTTAAGGCACAACATGGGTTAGGTTAAGGCACAACATGGGTTAGGTTAAGGCACAACATGGGTTAGGTTAAGGCACAACGTGGGTTAGGTTAAGGCACAACGTGGGTTAGGTTAAGGCACAACGTGGGTTAGGTTAAGGCACAACGTGGGTTAGGTTAAGGCACAACATGGGTTAGGTTAAGGCACAACATGGGTTAGGTTAAGGCACAACATGGGTTAGGTTAAGGCACAACATGGGTTAGGTTAAGGCACAACATGGGTTAGGTTAAGGCACAACGTGGGTTAGGTTAAGGCACAACGTGGGTTAGGTTAAGGCACAACGTGGGTTAGGTTAAGGCACAACGTGGGTTAGGTTAAGGCACAACATGGGTTAGGTTAAGGCACAACATGGGTTAGGTTAAGGCACAACATGGGTTAGGTTAAGGCACAACATGGGTTAGGTTAAGGTACAACATGGGTTAGGTTAAGGTACAACATGGGTTAGGTTAAGGTACAACATGGGTTAGGTTAAGGTACAACATGGGTTAGGTTAAGGTACAACATGGGTTAGGTTAAGGTACAACATGGGTTAGGTTAAGGTACAACATGGGTTAGGTTAAGGTACAACATGGGTTAGGTTAAGGTACAACATGGGTTAGGTTAAGGTACAACATGGGTTAGGTTAAGGTACAACATGGGTTAGGTTAAGGTACAACATAGGTTAGGTTAAGGTACAACATAGGTTAGGTTAAGGTACAACATAGGTTAGGTTAAGGTACAACATAGGTTAGGTTAAGGTACAACATAGGTTAGGTTAAGGTACAACATAGGTTAGGTTAAGGTACAACATAGGTTAGGTTAAGGTACAACATAGGTTAGGTTAAGGTACAACATAGGTTAGGTTAAGGTACAACATAGGTTAGGTTAAGGTACAACATAGGTTAGGTTAAGGTACAACATAGGTTAGGTTAAGGTACAACATAGGTTAGGTTAGGTTTAGGTTAGGTTACACGTTGTTGTAAGGAAAGGTGTAGGGGGGGGGGCGGGGGCGGCAGGTTCGTTGATAGTGATTATAGTAAGTGAATGCTTGTGACATGATCAGATTTGTCACGTCAGGATGCACCTTTGGCTTATTAGAGGCGGCGCTCCAATTCTATGCTTGTGTGAGACCTGTGTCTTTGACTCATGTCATTGTTTGTGCGCTGTGACAGGAGGTACTATTGTGATGTTGGGTGCACCGTTGTATAGGACATGTGTGGGTGTTGGTGCCTGGTCTGCGCAATGGTGGATGTCGAAAGGCTGGGATATTGTATTTTCCGCATGGACCTCCTGGTCTGGTTGTGATAGTGTGGATTGTGTAATGTGGCGGAGAAGATGCACTGGATGTTGTTCCATGCTGGTGCTTACATATTGTATGTGCGCCTGTTAGAAGCAGAGAGTGGTGCGTGATCAGAGTGTCTGGCTGACGTGTGGTTCCCATTGTGGGCAGACTCTTTCAGCATGTATACGGACAGTTGTGTATATTTGCTGTAGTTTG
>NW_025727263.1:97500-100231 GCF_021461385.2 Schistocerca piceifrons | reverse complement strand
AGCATTAAAAATGGTAAGATAAGCAATTATGCTATTAACCATATTAGGGACTTTGTAGCCAACTGGGCAATCGCCCACTCTCAGTTAGAGGGTAGGGTGGCAGAATTAGAAAAAGAAAATGAAAGACTTAGAGGTCAACCGGCCCGGTCTTATGCTGCGGTTGCTAGAGCCCCAGTTGCCAAGGCACCGACAGCGAAACAAACTATACAGGATAACATTAAGAAAGTTACTCCCACGGTGTTCATTAAACCTAAACCTGGTGATGACATTAAGACTGTTAAGTCAGTATTCGAGAAGTGCGTAGATCCTAAGAAGGATAAGATAAAGATAAATAATGTACGCACTGCAAAGAATGTGCTGATAGTAGAAGCAGCATCACAAGAGGACTGCCAAAAGATCTTAAACAACGAGCAACTAAATAACAAAGCGAAGTGTGAACCTCCTCGCAAGCGTCGACCTTTGATGTGTCTGTATGATGTACCTACGTACATGACAACAGACAATCTGGTAGACGCAATATATACCCAAAATTTTGATATGAATATGACAAGAGGAGAATTCGATGAACAGTTTAAGTTACGCTTTAAAGTAGGACCACGTGAGAAACTGACAGTACACCACGTGGTAGAAGTCTCGCCAGGTTTATGGAAATCACTAACGAGAGTGGGTCGGTTGTATGTTGGCTACTCTGCGTTGAACATAAAAGATTACCTGGCTGTGCCGAGATGCACAAAATGCCAGGATATTAACCATACGAATAAATATTGTACGCAACCCGATGTCATTTGCGGCCATTGTGGCCTCTCTGGACATATCAAAAAAGGCTGTCCTAATAAGGACAAAGCTGCGGTATGTGTACCATGCAGAAGACGAGGCCGTAAGTGTGGTGGACCTAAAGATTGTCCAACCCACCGAATGTTCTTAGACAGACTTGTCCAAAGAACAGATTATGGCGATATTTAAAGTGGTACAAGTCAATGCTATGCGCAGCCAGATGGTTGCACATGAGCTACGGAAGGTAGCGGAACAAGAAGGAATAGATATTCTTTTGATACAAGAACCGAACTCCTGTGCGGGTCGAGTCCCTGGTTTTCCCGCAACAGCACAGGTGGTATCCTCAGGTGGGAACCCCATGAGTGCAATTATAGTATTGAATAAAACTATTAAAACTACGATATTAAATCAGTTCTGTACTGAGCATATTATAGTTGTACAACTAAATCTGCTGTCTTACAGTATGTACGTTGTAAACGTCTACTGCCAATTCAGACATGACATCAAGATTTATCTTGATCAGCTGAATTGGATACTACGAGTTTTAGCCGGGCAGGCTATAATTGTAGCTCTTGATGCTAATGCTAAGTCCCCACTCTGGCACAGTGATGTACAGGACGGTAGGGGTGCGGAGCTTGTTGATTTGATAATGGAAACGCACATGTATGTGCTAAACTTGCCTGGGTACCCCCCGACCTACTCAGGGAGGGCGGGTGCAACATCAAATATTGATGTCACACTAGCAAGCGAGAGGGCAGCACCCCACGTCCATAACTGGCAAGTAAGAGAACATCTTACTGTCAGTGATCATAACTGTATAACATTTGATATAGCGCCGACCATCACGGATGTGCCAGGCGAGTGGGTGGAACGCTTCAATTATGCTCGGACAGACTGGGACCGACTCGTGCAGGTGTTCAGTCCTCCCGAGTTCGGAGAGGACATAGGTAATATTGATGAAGCTGTGGAGGAGCTGGTAAGCTCCGTGCAAACGGCTATCACACTGGCTGTACCTCGAATAGCGAGATACATCTGCAGGGAGTCCACCCCATGGACCCCTGAATTGACTGTGCTCAAACGGTCAGTCAGAAGGGCGCGAAGTAACTACCAAAGGAGCTTTGCCCATGACGAACGACAATACCACCTGCGTATTTATCGTCGTCTGAAGCAGAGATACAAGGATCAGTTGGACATTACAAGGCGCCAATCCTGGGAAAGATTTGTGAACGATCAGCTGGGAACAGACCCTTGGGGAGTTCCTTACAAAATCGTTCGAGAAAAAATAAGATCGCCCATGATGCTGTCTACGCTACGTGCTGGGGATGGAGACATGACCAAGAATTGGGAAGAAACAGCAAGGTTGCTGTTGGATACATTATTGCCTGATGACATTGAGGACCAAGACTCGCACGAGCAGCGGGACATACGTCAGGCGCTGTCGATTCCGTATCTTAACGATACAAACGTGTGCCCTTTCTCAGCAGAGGAGGTAGAAGCAACCATCTACACCTTTGCAAGGAAGAAGGCGCCTGGTCCTGACGGGATCCCTGTGGAGATCTTACAGGGACTCGCACACTTGGTCGCCCCGGCACTAAGTCGTATTTACAACAGCTGTTTACAAAGGGGCTATTATCCACTAAAGTGGAAAACTGCAGAAGTTGTAATTATCAGGAAAGGCCCTGATAAAGATCCAACAGTGCCGAAATCCTATCGGCCTATCTGTCTGCTGGATGTAATGGGCAAAGCATTTGAGAAGTTGCTGGCTGACCGTCTCCAGAGTCATCGAACTCTGTATGGTATGAGTGATAGGCAGTTCGGATTCCGAAAGGGTCGCTCCACCCAGGATGCGATCAATGAGGTTTGCCGGATTGTTCACTCTGCGACATCAAAGTATGTACTTGGTATAATGATAGACATCTCAGGGGCCTTCGACAACCTGTGGTGGCCGGCACTCTTC
>NW_025727263.1:90000-92500 GCF_021461385.2 Schistocerca piceifrons | reverse complement strand
CTATGTTGTACCTTAACCTAACCTATGTTGTACCTTAACCTAACCTATGTTGTACCTTAACCTAACCTATGTTGTACCTTAACCTAACCTATGTTGTACCTTAACCTAACCCATGTTGTACCTTAACCTAACCCATGTTGTACCTTAACCTAACCCATGTTGTACCTTAACCTAACCCATGTTGTACCTTAACCTAACCCATGTTGTACCTTAACCTAACCCATGTTGTGCCTCAACCTAACCCATGTTGTGCCTCAACCTAACCCATGTTGTGCCTCAACCTAACCCATGTTGTGCCTTAACCTAACCCATGTTGTGCCTCAACCTAACCCATGTTGTGCCTTAACCTAACCCATGTTGTGCCTTAACCTAACCCATGTTGTGCCTTAACCTAACCCATGTTGTGCCTTAACCTAACCCATGTTGTGCCTTAACCTAACCCATGTTGTGCCTTAACCTAACCCATGTTGTGCCTTAACCTAACCCATGTTGTCGCCTTAACGTAACCCACGTTGTCGCCTAAACCTGCTCTGTAATTGTTATACGACTCGTTCAATTACTGTAGTGTTGCCCACCCGCAACCCTCGCAATATAGTTCGCTACTCGCACTGCCCGCACCCCTGTGTATCGCTTCATGTTAAACACCTTGCAAGTCTTGCTCACTTTCCACATGCTCCTGCTGTACACTGTAATGTGGATGGCAGCAGGACGTACATGCCGCCCCTCCCCACGTCCCCACCTTGCCCCCTGCCTTCGCAAGCTGGTTGGTGAGAAGTTTGCATGTTCAATGCCCTTCGCATGCGACGTACTCAGGCTACGTTGTGGTGCGGCCTGTGTCAACTGTCCGCTGATGTCGTACGCGTGAACCACAATCTGTACTGCACATTCGTCCTTATGTACTGAATGATACATCGTGGCACATGTGTGACCGCACAACGACTGCGCCCAAAAACGGCGGACCATACAGTGCAAATATTGTGCACGCAGCTACGTGTCGTCTCCCTATGAGAGCTGGATTGCAGTGTGGTACGCCATAGAGACGTGTGGGAGGAACGGACGCCGTGGATGGCGATCAGCATGAGCTGTCTGTTGATGTATTCGGACCTAGTCGTCTCTCCTCACACACCGTGATGGCATGGTGCACCGCGTTCCATATCTGCGACATGCTACAGAGGCCGGTTGACAGTCGTTCGAGCAATGGACATCGCATACGTACGGGGGCCACCTTCCACGTATTGTCTAGGCGTGCACATTTTGTTGCGTGTATGTGGGCAGACGTAGTGTGGCGTGACACCTGACACAGGCATGCAATAATCGTTGAAGTTGCAAATGGCGATGGACGCCTGCGTTTTCTGGTGAAGTTACGCAAATGAACAAATGGTAACCTGTTGTGGTGCGGTTGTTCTCGCTAGGGGTGAATCGGTGATGGCGACGATAGGTTGAGGTACTAACCGGTTGTTCCAGCGATACCCACCATGCCGACGAAACTGAACGGCATCTGGGTGTGAAGCGATACGCGGCGGTGGCTGGGTGGGACCGTCCCCGGCCGGTGAGGGGGCGCCTCCCGGCGTGCTGGCCGCGCGGTGCGTGGGCGCACGCGCTACAGCCGGCTGGTGGGGGCGGCCAGTGGCAGGCGCGCCGGCCGACGGACGCGGCAGGCGTCGCAGCTGCGCGCCGGCGCACCCTGCGCGCGGCGCCGTGCGGCCAAAGTAGGTCCTCGCGGGCCCGGTGCGAAGCGCGGTGGACATCTTCAGTGTGCTGGTCCGATTGAGGACTGTGTGCGTTGAGGATGCGCCGCCGCCCGGCGCTCGGCGCCGCGACGCCGTCTGCTGCTCGGTCGCCCCAGCGGTTCTCGCTGGTGGTTTGTATCGCAGCTGTGCGGATGTGTTGGCGCGTGCGCTGTGCTGGGAGAGTTCGCTTCGGCACCCAAGTGGGGCTTTTGTCCTTCTGTGGCGCTGGCGTTGGAGCTGCCGGTCACCGTAGGTGGCGCGTGTTGTCTCCCGCCGGCAATGCCACGACAGCACGCTCCCGGGCCTCTGTCGGCAGCGGCAAGCTCAGTTGGGAGCACGGGTGGTCGCACCGAAAGCGTCTACTCGCCTAACTCCGGGCGATTGCGCCTCTCTCGAACCCGACCAAGTACTTGGGACGGCGCTGCGCGCCGCCGGGACCTGAGAGGGTTTCGAGGTGTATTGTGCAGGGGAGCTCAGCCTCCTCCTGTTTGCAGAATGATTGAGCGGACGCTTGCGTGTTCGCGCGGGCCCCCGGGACACACTCCCGGGCGGCCGGCTGCTCAGCTCTAGTTGACGCAGCTCCCTGGTTGATCCTGCCAGTAGTCATATGCTTGTCTCAAAGATTAAGCCATGCATGTCTCAGTACAAGCCGCATTAAGGTGAAACCGCGAATGGCTCATTAAATCAGTTATGGTTCCTTAGATCGTACCCACGTTACTTGGATAACTGTGGTAATTCTAGAGCTAATACATGCAAACAGAGTCCCGACC
>NW_025727263.1:77500-82500 GCF_021461385.2 Schistocerca piceifrons | reverse complement strand
CCAAGCCGACTAAGACAGCGATGGCGCCACAGTGGCCGCCTTTCGACGCCACCCACAAAGGCTGCAGCCTCTGTCGACCATAGCACCCAATCTCCAGTGGCTCTGCCGCACGAAGCCGTGGACCGGCAATGACGCCACCCGCACCCGTTCGTGCACCACCCCAACCGCCAAACTCGCACCTCCAGCGGATGAACGGCGGACGTTTCCCGCACTCGTAAAGTGCAATCCACCCCTATAACTTGCGTTTCATGAAGAGTTATTTCCAATATGCGACATTCCCGCTGTCCGTATACATGAGCCGCGACCTGTACCACTTACGAGCGAGAGACGCGATCGCGTTGCTCACTGTACGGCGTCCGATACCGAGCCATCAGCATGTCGGTCCCCATGCGCGTTGCACTCGCACTCGCAGTCGCAAAAACGTGGGGCAAATATATTACGCGGAAGAGTTATAACAGACCGAGCCCCACTGCATGGGGGGAGTCTTTGTCACTAATGTACACAGATGGAACATTTTGGACTGGAACCAGATTACCCGTACACACGGCGCTGATTAGTAATCAATGCAGAGCCATCAAACTACAGCAAATATACACAACTGTCCGTATACATGCTGAAAGAGTCTGCCCAAAATGGGAACCACACGTCAGCCAGACACTCTGATCACGCACCACTCTCTGCTTCTAACAGGCGCACATACAATATGTAAGCACCAGCATGGAACAACATCCAGTGCATCTTCTCCGCCACATTACACAATCCACACTATCACAACCAGACCAGGAGGTCCGTGCGGAAAATACAATATCCCAGCCTTTCGACATCCACCATTGCGCAGACCAGGCACCAACACCCACACATGTCCTATACAACGGTGCACCCAACATCACAATAGTACCTCCTGTCACAGCGCACAAACAATGACATGAGTCAAAGACACAGGTCTCACACAAGCATAGAATTGGAGCGCCGCCTCTAATAAGCCAAAGGTGCATCCTGACGTGACAAATCTGATCATGTCACAAGCATTCACTTACTATAATCACTATCAACGAACCTGCCGCCCCCGCCCCCCCCCCCCCTACACCTTTCCGTACAACAACGTGTAACCTAACCTAACCTAACCTAACCTATGTTGTACCTTAACCTAACCTATGTTGTACCTTAACCTAACCTATGTTGTACCTTAACCTAACCTATGTTGTACCTTAACCTAACCTATGTTGTACCTTAACCTAACCTATGTTGTACCTTAACCTAACCTATGTTGTACCTTAACCTAACCTATGTTGTACCTTAACCTAACCCATGTTGTACCTTAACCTAACCCATGTTGTACCTTAACCTAACCCATGTTGTACCTTAACCTAACCCATGTTGTACCTTAACCTAACCCATGTTGTACCTTAACCTAACCCATGTTGTGCCTCAACCTAACCCATGTTGTGCCTCAACCTAACCCATGTTGTGCCTCAACCTAACCCATGTTGTGCCTTAACCTAACCCATGTTGTGCCTCAACCTAACCCATGTTGTGCCTTAACCTAACCCATGTTGTGCCTTAACCTAACCCATGTTGTGCCTTAACCTAACCCATGTTGTGCCTTAACCTAACCCATGTTGTGCCTTAACCTAACCCATGTTGTGCCTTAACCTAACCCATGTTGTGCCTTAACCTAACCCATGTTGTGCCTTAACCTAACCCATGTTGTCGCCTTAACGTAACCCACGTTGTCGCCTAAACCTGCTCTGTAATTGTTATACGACTCGTTCAATTACTGTAGTGTTGCCCACCCGCAACCCTCGCAATATAGTTCGCTACTCGCACTGCCCGCACCCCTGTGTATCGCTTCATGTTAAACACCTTGCAAGTCTTGCTCACTTTCCACATGCTCCTGCTGTACACTGTAATGTGGATGGCAGCAGGACGTACATGCCGCCCCTCCCCACGTCCCCACCTTGCCCCCTGCCTTCGCAAGCTGGTTGGTGAGAAGTTTGCATGTTCAATGCCCTTCGCATGCGACGTACTCAGGCTACGTTGTGGTGCGGCCTGTGTCAACTGTCCGCTGATGTCGTACGCGTGAACCACAATCTGTACTGCACATTCGTCCTTATGTACTGAATGATACATCGTGGCACATGTGTGACCGCACAACGACTGCGCCCAAAAACGGCGGACCATACAGTGCAAATATTGTGCACGCAGCTACGTGTCGTCTCCCTATGAGAGCTGGATTGCAGTGTGGTACGCCATAGAGACGTGTGGGAGGAACGGACGCCGTGGATGGCGATCAGCATGAGCTGTCTGTTGATGTATTCGGACCTAGTCGTCTCTCCTCACACACCGTGATGGCATGGTGCACCGCGTTCCATATCTGCGACATGCTACAGAGGCCGGTTGACAGTCGTTCGAGCAATGGACATCGCATACGTACGGGGGCCACCTTCCACGTATTGTCTAGGCGTGCACATTTTGTTGCGTGTATGTGGGCAGACGTAGTGTGGCGTGACACCTGACACAGGCATGCAATAATCGTTGAAGTTGCAAATGGCGATGGACGCCTGCGTTTTCTGGTGAAGTTACGCAAATGAACAAATGGTAACCTGTTGTGGTGCGGTTGTTCTCGCTAGGGGTGAATCGGTGATGGCGACGATAGGTTGAGGTACTAACCGGTTGTTCCAGCGATACCCACCATGCCGACGAAACTGAACGGCATCTGGGTGTGAAGCGATACGCGGCGGTGGCTGGGTGGGACCGTCCCCGGCCGGTGAGGGGGCGCCTCCCGGCGTGCTGGCCGCGCGGTGCGTGGGCGCACGCGCTACAGCCGGCTGGTGGGGGCGGCCAGTGGCAGGCGCGCCGGCCGACGGACGCGGCAGGCGTCGCAGCTGCGCGCCGGCGCACCCTGCGCGCGGCGCCGTGCGGCCAAAGTAGGTCCTCGCGGGCCCGGTGCGAAGCGCGGTGGACATCTTCAGTGTGCTGGTCCGATTGAGGACTGTGTGCGTTGAGGATGCGCCGCCGCCCGGCGCTCGGCGCCGCGACGCCGTCTGCTGCTCGGTCGCCCCAGCGGTTCTCGCTGGTGGTTTGTATCGCAGCTGTGCGGATGTGTTGGCGCGTGCGCTGTGCTGGGAGAGTTCGCTTCGGCACCCAAGTGGGGCTTTTGTCCTTCTGTGGCGCTGGCGTTGGAGCTGCCGGTCACCGTAGGTGGCGCGTGTTGTCTCCCGCCGGCAATGCCACGACAGCACGCTCCCGGGCCTCTGTCGGCAGCGGCAAGCTCAGTTGGGAGCACGGGTGGTCGCACCGAAAGCGTCTACTCGCCTAACTCCGGGCGATTGCGCCTCTCTCGAACCCGACCAAGTACTTGGGACGGCGCTGCGCGCCGCCGGGACCTGAGAGGGTTTCGAGGTGTATTGTGCAGGGGAGCTCAGCCTCCTCCTGTTTGCAGAATGATTGAGCGGACGCTTGCGTGTTCGCGCGGGCCCCCGGGACACACTCCCGGGCGGCCGGCTGCTCAGCTCTAGTTGACGCAGCTCCCTGGTTGATCCTGCCAGTAGTCATATGCTTGTCTCAAAGATTAAGCCATGCATGTCTCAGTACAAGCCGCATTAAGGTGAAACCGCGAATGGCTCATTAAATCAGTTATGGTTCCTTAGATCGTACCCACGTTACTTGGATAACTGTGGTAATTCTAGAGCTAATACATGCAAACAGAGTCCCGACCAGAGATGGAAGGGACGCTTTTATTAGATCAAAACCAATCGGTCGGCTCGTCCGGTCCGTTTGCCTTGGTGACTCTGAATAACTTTGGGCTGATCGCACGGTCCTCGTACCGGCGACGCATCTTTCAAATGTCTGCCTTATCAACTGTCGATGGTAGGTTCTGCGCCTACCATGGTTGTAACGGGTAACGGGGAATCAGGGTTCGATTCCGGAGAGGGAGCCTGAGAAACGGCTACCACATCCAAGGAAGGCAGCAGGCGCGCAAATTACCCACTCCCGGCACGGGGAGGTAGTGACGAAAAATAACGATACGGGACTCATCCGAGGCCCCGTAATCGGAATGAGTACACTTTAAATCCTTTAACGAGTATCTATTGGAGGGCAAGTCTGGTGCCAGCAGCCGCGGTAATTCCAGCTCCAATAGCGTATATTAAAGTTGTTGCGGTTAAAAAGCTCGTAGTTGGATTTGTGTCCCACGCTGTTGGTTCACCGCCCGTCGGTGTTTAACTGGCATGTATCGTGGGACGTCCTGCCGGTGGGGCGAGCTGAAGGCGTGCGACCGCCTCGTGCGTGCTCGTGCGTCCCGAGGCGGACCCCGTTGAAATCCTACCAGGGTGCTCTTTATTGAGTGTCTCGGTGGGCCGGCACGTTTACTTTGAACAAATTAGAGTGCTTAAAGCAGGCAAGCCCGCCTGAATACTGTGTGCATGGAATAATGGAATAGGACCTCGGTTCTATTTTGTTGGTTTTCGGAACCCGAGGTAATGATTAATAGGGACAGGCGGGGGCATTCGTATTGCGACGTTAGAGGTGAAATTCTTGGATCGTCGCAAGACGAACAGAAGCGAAAGCATTTGCCAAGTATGTTTTCATTAATCAAGAACGAAAGTTAGAGGTTCGAAGGCGATCAGATACCGCCCTAGTTCTAACCATAAACGATGCCAGCCAGCGATCCGCCGCAGTTCCTCCGATGACTCGGCGGGCAGCCTCCGGGAAACCAAAGCTTTTGGGTTCCGGGGGAAGTATGGTTGCAAAGCTGAAACTTAAAGGAATTGACGGAAGGGCACCACCAGGAGTGGAGCCTGCGGCTTAATTTGACTCAACACGGGAAACCTCACCAGGCCCGGACACCGGAAGGATTGACAGATTGATAGCTCTTTCTTGATTCGGTGGGTGGTGGTGCATGGCCGTTCTTAGTTGGTGGAGCGATTTGTCTGGTTAATTCCGATAACGAACGAGACTCTAGCCTGCTAACTAGTCGCGTGACATCCTTCGTGCTGTCA
>NW_025727263.1:65000-67500 GCF_021461385.2 Schistocerca piceifrons | reverse complement strand
CTAACCTAACCTAACCTAACCTATGTTGTACCTTAACCTAACCTATGTTGTACCTTAACCTAACCTATGTTGTACCTTAACCTAACCTATGTTGTACCTTAACCTAACCTATGTTGTACCTTAACCTAACCTATGTTGTACCTTAACCTAACCTATGTTGTACCTTAACCTAACCTATGTTGTACCTTAACCTAACCCATGTTGTACCTTAACCTAACCCATGTTGTACCTTAACCTAACCCATGTTGTACCTTAACCTAACCCATGTTGTACCTTAACCTAACCCATGTTGTACCTTAACCTAACCCATGTTGTGCCTCAACCTAACCCATGTTGTGCCTCAACCTAACCCATGTTGTGCCTCAACCTAACCCATGTTGTGCCTTAACCTAACCCATGTTGTGCCTCAACCTAACCCATGTTGTGCCTTAACCTAACCCATGTTGTGCCTTAACCTAACCCATGTTGTGCCTTAACCTAACCCATGTTGTGCCTTAACCTAACCCATGTTGTGCCTTAACCTAACCCATGTTGTGCCTTAACCTAACCCATGTTGTGCCTTAACCTAACCCATGTTGTGCCTTAACCTAACCCATGTTGTCGCCTTAACGTAACCCACGTTGTCGCCTAAACCTGCTCTGTAATTGTTATACGACTCGTTCAATTACTGTAGTGTTGCCCACCCGCAACCCTCGCAATATAGTTCGCTACTCGCACTGCCCGCACCCCTGTGTATCGCTTCATGTTAAACACCTTGCAAGTCTTGCTCACTTTCCACATGCTCCTGCTGTACACTGTAATGTGGATGGCAGCAGGACGTACATGCCGCCCCTCCCCACGTCCCCACCTTGCCCCCTGCCTTCGCAAGCTGGTTGGTGAGAAGTTTGCATGTTCAATGCCCTTCGCATGCGACGTACTCAGGCTACGTTGTGGTGCGGCCTGTGTCAACTGTCCGCTGATGTCGTACGCGTGAACCACAATCTGTACTGCACATTCGTCCTTATGTACTGAATGATACATCGTGGCACATGTGTGACCGCACAACGACTGCGCCCAAAAACGGCGGACCATACAGTGCAAATATTGTGCACGCAGCTACGTGTCGTCTCCCTATGAGAGCTGGATTGCAGTGTGGTACGCCATAGAGACGTGTGGGAGGAACGGACGCCGTGGATGGCGATCAGCATGAGCTGTCTGTTGATGTATTCGGACCTAGTCGTCTCTCCTCACACACCGTGATGGCATGGTGCACCGCGTTCCATATCTGCGACATGCTACAGAGGCCGGTTGACAGTCGTTCGAGCAATGGACATCGCATACGTACGGGGGCCACCTTCCACGTATTGTCTAGGCGTGCACATTTTGTTGCGTGTATGTGGGCAGACGTAGTGTGGCGTGACACCTGACACAGGCATGCAATAATCGTTGAAGTTGCAAATGGCGATGGACGCCTGCGTTTTCTGGTGAAGTTACGCAAATGAACAAATGGTAACCTGTTGTGGTGCGGTTGTTCTCGCTAGGGGTGAATCGGTGATGGCGACGATAGGTTGAGGTACTAACCGGTTGTTCCAGCGATACCCACCATGCCGACGAAACTGAACGGCATCTGGGTGTGAAGCGATACGCGGCGGTGGCTGGGTGGGACCGTCCCCGGCCGGTGAGGGGGCGCCTCCCGGCGTGCTGGCCGCGCGGTGCGTGGGCGCACGCGCTACAGCCGGCTGGTGGGGGCGGCCAGTGGCAGGCGCGCCGGCCGACGGACGCGGCAGGCGTCGCAGCTGCGCGCCGGCGCACCCTGCGCGCGGCGCCGTGCGGCCAAAGTAGGTCCTCGCGGGCCCGGTGCGAAGCGCGGTGGACATCTTCAGTGTGCTGGTCCGATTGAGGACTGTGTGCGTTGAGGATGCGCCGCCGCCCGGCGCTCGGCGCCGCGACGCCGTCTGCTGCTCGGTCGCCCCAGCGGTTCTCGCTGGTGGTTTGTATCGCAGCTGTGCGGATGTGTTGGCGCGTGCGCTGTGCTGGGAGAGTTCGCTTCGGCACCCAAGTGGGGCTTTTGTCCTTCTGTGGCGCTGGCGTTGGAGCTGCCGGTCACCGTAGGTGGCGCGTGTTGTCTCCCGCCGGCAATGCCACGACAGCACGCTCCCGGGCCTCTGTCGGCAGCGGCAAGCTCAGTTGGGAGCACGGGTGGTCGCACCGAAAGCGTCTACTCGCCTAACTCCGGGCGATTGCGCCTCTCTCGAACCCGACCAAGTACTTGGGACGGCGCTGCGCGCCGCCGGGACCTGAGAGGGTTTCGAGGTGTATTGTGCAGGGGAGCTCAGCCTCCTCCTGTTTGCAGAATGATTGAGCGGACGCTTGCGTGTTCGCGCGGGCCCCCGGGACACACTCCCGGGCGGCCGGCTGCTCAGCTCTAGTTGACGCAGCTCCCTGGTTGATCCTGCCAGTAGTCATATGCTTGTCTCAAAGATTAAGCCATGCATGTCTCAGTACAAGCCGCATTAAGGTG
>NW_025727263.1:57500-60000 GCF_021461385.2 Schistocerca piceifrons | reverse complement strand
CGGGCGTGGTCTGCTCTCGCCGTTGGTCGGCCTCGTGCTGGCCGGCGGTGCAGGATGCGCGCGCCTGCGCGGCGTTCGCGCCCCGGTGCTTCAACCTGCGTGCAGGATCCGAGCTCGGTCCCGTGCCTTGGCCTCCCACGGATCTTCCTTGCTGCGAGGCCGCGTCCGCCTTAGCGTGCTCCTCCGGGGGCGCGCGGGTGCGCGGATTCTCTTCGGCCGCCATTCAACGATCAACTCAGAACTGGCACGGACTGGGGGAATCCGACTGTCTAATTAAAACAAAGCATTGCGATGGCCCTAGCGGGTGTTGACGCAATGTGATTTCTGCCCAGTGCTCTGAATGTCAACGTGAAGAAATTCAAGCAAGCGCGGGTAAACGGCGGGAGTAACTATGACTCTCTTAAGGTGGCCAAGTGGCGGCGGTGTGGCTGCATCCGGACTTGGCTTCTCGAAGTGCGGTCTTGATGTAGTCGTGCTGCTGCTGCGAGGTGCCTTCCTTGGGTTATAGTTACAGGGAGAGTGATGCGCAATACATGGGCCTAGCCCTCTTAGCCTCTCCTCTCCTGCGGTCTTCTCCCCTTCTCGTGGGCCCGCTGATTTCGCAGAGTGGAAGACCGCACCAGGGGCTTGGGGGGGTTACCAGCCCCCCCTCGCACTATCCCTTTGTTAGTTGGGGGCAGTAAGCAGAGAATAAGTGGTGGCCCTTCCGCTGAAGGCGCCACCCCAACTCCCCCAGCACCTAGCCGGCCAACCGGCCGTGCCGAAAATCTTGTAACTTTTGCAGCTATGTATACCTGTAGTGAGTGCCACCGCAGCTTTACAACCAAGAACGGTCTCGGGGTCCATCGCCGCCGCCAACATCTTGCGGCCGCCAACGCGGAGATCGTCACGGAGAGGCATCGCGCGAGGTGGACGGAGGAAGAAGTCCTGTCGCTCGCCAAGGCGGAGGCCGAACTGTTCCTTGAGAGGGACGCCCGGTTCTTCTTCGTCAATCAAGAACTCATCAGGATGTTCCCCGACCGAACGCTCGAGGCAATCAAGTGCCGACGGCGGCAAGCTGCCCACAAACAGCTTGTCCGCCAATTCATGGAGGCGCTTGAGGTCGGTCGGGGGGAAGAGCCGGCGTCCCGCCGGGGAGCAGCGAGCCCGCTGCCTGACGCGGGCGAGGCCGCTGCGCCGCCCGTCGACGCAGCCGAGGACTTCGCGGCCGACACCACCGGGCCGCCGCCGGAGGGGCCGACTGACGCCGCCATCTGGGAGCATCTGGCGGGGCTACCCGCTTCCGCCCAGCGTTTCTCTGCCCTGGATCGTGTCATAGGTCTGGGGCGGGGCACGCCGCCCGATGTCATCCTGGGCATGCTCCCGGATGCCCTTGCGTCGGTCGGGTCCAGAGGGGAGAGATCGATCACCAGGACACAGCGGCCGCGCCAACCATCGAAGCGGCCGCCTGCCGCGCCGCCGACGCAGAAGCGCAAGCGGCGCCGCTGGGAGTACGCGAGAACGCAGGATGCCTTCCGACGGTCGCGTGCACGTTGCGTGCGCGGCCTCTTGGATGGCACCCTGCTCCAGCCGCCACCTGCCATCCCTGGTCTGCTGGACTTCTGGGCGGACCTCTTCACTAAGAAGCCCATCTCCACCGCGGGCTTCATTCGTGACCGCCTCCTCCCGCACTCAGAGCCTGTCGCTCTCGAGTGCATATGGGGGCCGGTCACACATGAGGAGGTCGCCGCCGCGTTGCCGCCCAGGGGATCAGCAGCCGGGCCGGACGGCCTTACCCCAGCGGAGTTGCGGCGCCTGCCGCACGAAGTCCTGGTGAAAGTGATGAATCTCTTCCTTCTGGCCCGCGCCCTTCCGGAACGCCTGCTTCGCGCGCGGACGTCCCTTCTCCCGAAAACGGCTGCACCAACATCCCCCGCTGACTTTCGCCCCATTACGGTCTGCTCGGTGTTGGCGCGGACCTTTCACAAGGTTCTCGCGTCACGCCTGATGCGCGCATGTGCTGTGGACGAACGTCAGCGGGCATTCATCCCTCGGGATGGGATGTTGGAAAATACCTTCATCTTGGACACTGCTCTCACCGACGCAGTTCGCTCCTGCCGCTCTGTCTTTGTGGCATCGATCGACGTATCTAAGGCATTCGATTCGGTAGATCATGCTGCCCTTCGCCCCGTGCTGAAGGCGCATGGCCTGCCGGATTGCTTTGTCGAGTATGTCGAGCGGTGCTACGAGGGCAGCACGACAGTGATAGCGGACGGCGCCGGCGTGGGCGTGTCTGTGCAGCCAGCACGGGGCGTTCGCCAGGGCGATCCCCTCTCCCCCCTCCTGTTCAACTTTGCGGTGGACTACGTTTTAGGCCAACTGCCCTCCCACATCGGAGCTCGGATCCTCGGTCGCAGAGTCAACGCTGCGGCCTTTGCAGATGACGTCTTGCTGTTTGCAGCGACCCCGAGGGGCTTGCAGTCCCTCATCGACGCAGCTACCGCAGCCCTCGCCCACCTGG
>NW_025727263.1:50000-52500 GCF_021461385.2 Schistocerca piceifrons | reverse complement strand
CCTTAACCTAACCTATGTTGTACCTTAACCTAACCTATGTTGTACCTTAACCTAACCTATGTTGTACCTTAACCTAACCTATGTTGTACCTTAACCTAACCTATGTTGTACCTTAACCTAACCCATGTTGTACCTTAACCTAACCCATGTTGTACCTTAACCTAACCCATGTTGTACCTTAACCTAACCCATGTTGTACCTTAACCTAACCCATGTTGTACCTTAACCTAACCCATGTTGTGCCTCAACCTAACCCATGTTGTGCCTCAACCTAACCCATGTTGTGCCTCAACCTAACCCATGTTGTGCCTTAACCTAACCCATGTTGTGCCTCAACCTAACCCATGTTGTGCCTTAACCTAACCCATGTTGTGCCTTAACCTAACCCATGTTGTGCCTTAACCTAACCCATGTTGTGCCTTAACCTAACCCATGTTGTGCCTTAACCTAACCCATGTTGTGCCTTAACCTAACCCATGTTGTGCCTTAACCTAACCCATGTTGTGCCTTAACCTAACCCATGTTGTCGCCTTAACGTAACCCACGTTGTCGCCTAAACCTGCTCTGTAATTGTTATACGACTCGTTCAATTACTGTAGTGTTGCCCACCCGCAACCCTCGCAATATAGTTCGCTACTCGCACTGCCCGCACCCCTGTGTATCGCTTCATGTTAAACACCTTGCAAGTCTTGCTCACTTTCCACATGCTCCTGCTGTACACTGTAATGTGGATGGCAGCAGGACGTACATGCCGCCCCTCCCCACGTCCCCACCTTGCCCCCTGCCTTCGCAAGCTGGTTGGTGAGAAGTTTGCATGTTCAATGCCCTTCGCATGCGACGTACTCAGGCTACGTTGTGGTGCGGCCTGTGTCAACTGTCCGCTGATGTCGTACGCGTGAACCACAATCTGTACTGCACATTCGTCCTTATGTACTGAATGATACATCGTGGCACATGTGTGACCGCACAACGACTGCGCCCAAAAACGGCGGACCATACAGTGCAAATATTGTGCACGCAGCTACGTGTCGTCTCCCTATGAGAGCTGGATTGCAGTGTGGTACGCCATAGAGACGTGTGGGAGGAACGGACGCCGTGGATGGCGATCAGCATGAGCTGTCTGTTGATGTATTCGGACCTAGTCGTCTCTCCTCACACACCGTGATGGCATGGTGCACCGCGTTCCATATCTGCGACATGCTACAGAGGCCGGTTGACAGTCGTTCGAGCAATGGACATCGCATACGTACGGGGGCCACCTTCCACGTATTGTCTAGGCGTGCACATTTTGTTGCGTGTATGTGGGCAGACGTAGTGTGGCGTGACACCTGACACAGGCATGCAATAATCGTTGAAGTTGCAAATGGCGATGGACGCCTGCGTTTTCTGGTGAAGTTACGCAAATGAACAAATGGTAACCTGTTGTGGTGCGGTTGTTCTCGCTAGGGGTGAATCGGTGATGGCGACGATAGGTTGAGGTACTAACCGGTTGTTCCAGCGATACCCACCATGCCGACGAAACTGAACGGCATCTGGGTGTGAAGCGATACGCGGCGGTGGCTGGGTGGGACCGTCCCCGGCCGGTGAGGGGGCGCCTCCCGGCGTGCTGGCCGCGCGGTGCGTGGGCGCACGCGCTACAGCCGGCTGGTGGGGGCGGCCAGTGGCAGGCGCGCCGGCCGACGGACGCGGCAGGCGTCGCAGCTGCGCGCCGGCGCACCCTGCGCGCGGCGCCGTGCGGCCAAAGTAGGTCCTCGCGGGCCCGGTGCGAAGCGCGGTGGACATCTTCAGTGTGCTGGTCCGATTGAGGACTGTGTGCGTTGAGGATGCGCCGCCGCCCGGCGCTCGGCGCCGCGACGCCGTCTGCTGCTCGGTCGCCCCAGCGGTTCTCGCTGGTGGTTTGTATCGCAGCTGTGCGGATGTGTTGGCGCGTGCGCTGTGCTGGGAGAGTTCGCTTCGGCACCCAAGTGGGGCTTTTGTCCTTCTGTGGCGCTGGCGTTGGAGCTGCCGGTCACCGTAGGTGGCGCGTGTTGTCTCCCGCCGGCAATGCCACGACAGCACGCTCCCGGGCCTCTGTCGGCAGCGGCAAGCTCAGTTGGGAGCACGGGTGGTCGCACCGAAAGCGTCTACTCGCCTAACTCCGGGCGATTGCGCCTCTCTCGAACCCGACCAAGTACTTGGGACGGCGCTGCGCGCCGCCGGGACCTGAGAGGGTTTCGAGGTGTATTGTGCAGGGGAGCTCAGCCTCCTCCTGTTTGCAGAATGATTGAGCGGACGCTTGCGTGTTCGCGCGGGCCCCCGGGACACACTCCCGGGCGGCCGGCTGCTCAGCTCTAGTTGACGCAGCTCCCTGGTTGATCCTGCCAGTAGTCATATGCTTGTCTCAAAGATTAAGCCATGCATGTCTCAGTACAAGCCGCATTAAGGTGAAACCGCGAATGGCTCATTAAATCAGTTATGGTTCCTTAGATCGTACCCACGTTACTTGGATAACTGTGGTAAT
>NW_025727263.1:42500-45000 GCF_021461385.2 Schistocerca piceifrons | reverse complement strand
TTCGCGCCCCGGTGCTTCAACCTGCGTGCAGGATCCGAGCTCGGTCCCGTGCCTTGGCCTCCCACGGATCTTCCTTGCTGCGAGGCCGCGTCCGCCTTAGCGTGCTCCTCCGGGGGCGCGCGGGTGCGCGGATTCTCTTCGGCCGCCATTCAACGATCAACTCAGAACTGGCACGGACTGGGGGAATCCGACTGTCTAATTAAAACAAAGCATTGCGATGGCCCTAGCGGGTGTTGACGCAATGTGATTTCTGCCCAGTGCTCTGAATGTCAACGTGAAGAAATTCAAGCAAGCGCGGGTAAACGGCGGGAGTAACTATGACTCTCTTAAGGTGGCCAAGTGGCGGCGGTGTGGCTGCATCCGGACTTGGCTTTTCGTAGTGCGGTCTTGATGTAGTCGTGCTGCTGCTGCGAGGTGCCTTCCTTGGGTTGTAGTTACAGGGAGAGTGATGCGCAATACATGGGCCTAGCCCTCTTAGCCTCTCCTCTCCTGCGGTCTTCTCCCCTTCTCGTGGGCCCGCTGATTTTCGCAGAGTGGAAGACCGCACCAGGGGCTTGGGGGGGTTACCAGCCCCCCCTCGCACTATCCCTTTGTTAGTTGGGGGCAGTATTCAGAGAAAAAGTGGTGGCCCTTCCGCTGAAGGTGCCACCCCAACTTCCCCAGCACCTAGCCGGCCAACCGGCCGTGCCGAAAATTTTGTAACTTTTGCAGCTATGTATACCTGTAGTGAGTGCCACCGCAGCTTCACCACCAAGAACGGTCTCGGGGTCCATCGCCGCCGCCAACACCTTGCGGCCGCCAACGCGGAGATCGTCACGGAGAGGCATCGCGCGAGGTGGACGGAGGAAGAAGTCCTGTCGCTCGCCAAGGCAGAGGCCGAACTGTTCCTCGAGAGGGACGCCCGGTTCTTCTTTGTAAATCAAGAACTCATCAGGATGTTCCCCGACCGAACGCTTGAGGCAATCAAGTGCCGACGGCGGCAAGCTGCCCACAAGCAGCTTGTCCGCCAATTCATGGAGGCGCTTGAGATCGGTCGGGGGGAAGAGCCGGCGTCCCGCCGGGGAGCAGCGAGCCCGCTGCCTGACGCGGGCGAGGCCGCTGCGCCGCCCGTCGACGCAGCCGAGGACTTCGCGGCCGACACCACCGGGCCGCCGCCGGAGGGGCCGACTGACGCCGCCATCTGGGAGCATCTGGCGGAGCTACCCGCTTCCGCCCAGCGTTTCTCTGCCCTGGATCGTGTCATAGGTCTGGGGTGGGGCACGCCGCCCGATGTCATCCTGGGCATGCTCCCGGATGCCCTTGCGTCGGTCGGGTCCAGAGGGGAGAGATCGATCACCAGGACACAGCGGCCGCGCCAACCATCAAAGCGGCCGCCTGCCGCGCCGCCGACGCAGAAGCGCAAGCGGCGCCGCTGGGAGTACGCGAGAACGCAGGATGCCTTCCGACGGTCGCGTGCACGTTGCGTGCGCGGCCTCTTGGATGGCACCCTGCTCCAGCCGCCACCTGCCATCCCTGGTCTGCTGGACTTCTGGGCGGACCTCTTCACCAAGAAGCCCATCTCCACCGCGGGCTTCATTCGTGACCGCCTCCTCCCGCACTCAGAGCCTGTCGCTCTTGAGTGCATATGGGGGCCGGTCACACATGAGGAGGTCGCCGCCGCGTTGCCGCCCAGGGGATCAGCAGCCGGCCCGGACGGCCTTACCCCAGCGGAGTTGCGGCGCCTGCCGCACGAAGTCCTGGTGAAAGTTATGAATCTCTTCCTTCTGGCCCGCGCCCTTCCGGAACGCCTGCTTCGCGCGCGGACGTCCCTTCTCCCGAAAACGGCTGCACCAACATCCCCCGCTGACTTTCGCCCCATTACGGTCTGCTCGGTGTTGGCGCGGACCTTTCACAAGGTTCTCGCGTCACGCCTGATGCGCGCATGTGCTGTGGACGAACGTCAGCGGGCATTCATCCCTCGGGATGGGATGTTGGAAAATACCTTCATCTTGGACACTGCTCTCACCGACGCAGTTCGCTCCTGCCGCTCTGTCTTTGTGGCGTCGATCGACGTATCTAAGGCATTCGATTCGGTAGATCATGCTGCCCTTCGCCCCGTGCTGAAGGCGCATGGCCTGCCGGATTGCTTTGTCGAGTATGTCGAGCGGTGCTACGAGGGCAGCACGACAGTGATAGCGGACGGCGCCGGCGTGGGCGTGTCTGTGCAGCCAGCACGGGGCGTTCGCCAGGGCGATCCCCTCTCCCCCCTCCTGTTCAACTTTGCGGTGGACTACGTTTTAGGCCAACTGCCCTCCCACATCGGAGCTCGGATCCTCGGTCGCAGAGTCAACGCTGCGGCCTTTGCAGATGACGTCTTGCTGTTTGCAGCGACCCCGAGGGGCTTGCAGTCCCTCATCGACGCAGCTACCGCAGCCCTCGCCCACCTGGGGCTGCAGATCAACGCCCGGAAGTGTTTCACCCTCGCCTTAGTCGCGTCAGGGCGCGAGAAGAAGGTGAAGGT
>NW_025727263.1:35000-37500 GCF_021461385.2 Schistocerca piceifrons | reverse complement strand
GTACCTTAACCTAACCTATGTTGTACCTTAACCTAACCTATGTTGTACCTTAACCTAACCTATGTTGTACCTTAACCTAACCCATGTTGTACCTTAACCTAACCCATGTTGTACCTTAACCTAACCCATGTTGTACCTTAACCTAACCCATGTTGTACCTTAACCTAACCCATGTTGTACCTTAACCTAACCCATGTTGTGCCTCAACCTAACCCATGTTGTGCCTCAACCTAACCCATGTTGTGCCTCAACCTAACCCATGTTGTGCCTTAACCTAACCCATGTTGTGCCTCAACCTAACCCATGTTGTGCCTTAACCTAACCCATGTTGTGCCTTAACCTAACCCATGTTGTGCCTTAACCTAACCCATGTTGTGCCTTAACCTAACCCATGTTGTGCCTTAACCTAACCCATGTTGTGCCTTAACCTAACCCATGTTGTGCCTTAACCTAACCCATGTTGTCGCCTTAACGTAACCCACGTTGTCGCCTAAACCTGCTCTGTAATTGTTATACGACTCGTTCAATTACTGTAGTGTTGCCCACCCGCAACCCTCGCAATATAGTTCGCTACTCGCACTGCCCGCACCCCTGTGTATCGCTTCATGTTAAACACCTTGCAAGTCTTGCTCACTTTCCACATGCTCCTGCTGTACACTGTAATGTGGATGGCAGCAGGACGTACATGCCGCCCCTCCCCACGTCCCCACCTTGCCCCCTGCCTTCGCAAGCTGGTTGGTGAGAAGTTTGCATGTTCAATGCCCTTCGCATGCGACGTACTCAGGCTACGTTGTGGTGCGGCCTGTGTCAACTGTCCGCTGATGTCGTACGCGTGAACCACAATCTGTACTGCACATTCGTCCTTATGTACTGAATGATACATCGTGGCACATGTGTGACCGCACAACGACTGCGCCCAAAAACGGCGGACCATACAGTGCAAATATTGTGCACGCAGCTACGTGTCGTCTCCCTATGAGAGCTGGATTGCAGTGTGGTACGCCATAGAGACGTGTGGGAGGAACGGACGCCGTGGATGGCGATCAGCATGAGCTGTCTGTTGATGTATTCGGACCTAGTCGTCTCTCCTCACACACCGTGATGGCATGGTGCACCGCGTTCCATATCTGCGACATGCTACAGAGGCCGGTTGACAGTCGTTCGAGCAATGGACATCGCATACGTACGGGGGCCACCTTCCACGTATTGTCTAGGCGTGCACATTTTGTTGCGTGTATGTGGGCAGACGTAGTGTGGCGTGACACCTGACACAGGCATGCAATAATCGTTGAAGTTGCAAATGGCGATGGACGCCTGCGTTTTCTGGTGAAGTTACGCAAATGAACAAATGGTAACCTGTTGTGGTGCGGTTGTTCTCGCTAGGGGTGAATCGGTGATGGCGACGATAGGTTGAGGTACTAACCGGTTGTTCCAGCGATACCCACCATGCCGACGAAACTGAACGGCATCTGGGTGTGAAGCGATACGCGGCGGTGGCTGGGTGGGACCGTCCCCGGCCGGTGAGGGGGCGCCTCCCGGCGTGCTGGCCGCGCGGTGCGTGGGCGCACGCGCTACAGCCGGCTGGTGGGGGCGGCCAGTGGCAGGCGCGCCGGCCGACGGACGCGGCAGGCGTCGCAGCTGCGCGCCGGCGCACCCTGCGCGCGGCGCCGTGCGGCCAAAGTAGGTCCTCGCGGGCCCGGTGCGAAGCGCGGTGGACATCTTCAGTGTGCTGGTCCGATTGAGGACTGTGTGCGTTGAGGATGCGCCGCCGCCCGGCGCTCGGCGCCGCGACGCCGTCTGCTGCTCGGTCGCCCCAGCGGTTCTCGCTGGTGGTTTGTATCGCAGCTGTGCGGATGTGTTGGCGCGTGCGCTGTGCTGGGAGAGTTCGCTTCGGCACCCAAGTGGGGCTTTTGTCCTTCTGTGGCGCTGGCGTTGGAGCTGCCGGTCACCGTAGGTGGCGCGTGTTGTCTCCCGCCGGCAATGCCACGACAGCACGCTCCCGGGCCTCTGTCGGCAGCGGCAAGCTCAGTTGGGAGCACGGGTGGTCGCACCGAAAGCGTCTACTCGCCTAACTCCGGGCGATTGCGCCTCTCTCGAACCCGACCAAGTACTTGGGACGGCGCTGCGCGCCGCCGGGACCTGAGAGGGTTTCGAGGTGTATTGTGCAGGGGAGCTCAGCCTCCTCCTGTTTGCAGAATGATTGAGCGGACGCTTGCGTGTTCGCGCGGGCCCCCGGGACACACTCCCGGGCGGCCGGCTGCTCAGCTCTAGTTGACGCAGCTCCCTGGTTGATCCTGCCAGTAGTCATATGCTTGTCTCAAAGATTAAGCCATGCATGTCTCAGTACAAGCCGCATTAAGGTGAAACCGCGAATGGCTCATTAAATCAGTTATGGTTCCTTAGATCGTACCCACGTTACTTGGATAACTGTGGTAATTCTAGAGCTAATACATGCAAACAGAGTCCCGACCAGAGATGGAAGGGACGCTTTTATTAGATC
>NW_025727263.1:22500-27500 GCF_021461385.2 Schistocerca piceifrons | reverse complement strand
ACAGTGGCCGCCTTTCGACGCCACCCACAAAGGCTGCAGCCTCTGTCGACCATAGCACCCAATCTCCAGTGGCTCTGCCGCACGAAGCCGTGGACCGGCAATGACGCCACCCGCACCCGTTCGTGCACCACCCCAACCGCCAAACTCGCACCTCCAGCGGATGAACGGCGGACGTTTCCCGCACTCGTAAAGTGCAATCCACCCCTATAACTTGCGTTTCATGAAGAGTTATTTCCAATATGCGACATTCCCGCTGTCCGTATACATGAGCCGCGACCTGTACCACTTACGAGCGAGAGACGCGATCGCGTTGCTCACTGTACGGCGTCCGATACCGAGCCATCAGCATGTCGGTCCCCATGCGCGTTGCACTCGCACTCGCAGTCGCAAAAACGTGGGGCAAATATATTACGCGGAAGAGTTATAACAGACCGAGCCCCACTGCATGGGGGGAGTCTTTGTCACTAATGTACACAGATGGAACATTTTGGACTGGAACCAGATTACCCGTACACACGGCGCTGATTAGTAATCAATGCAGAGCCATCAAACTACAGCAAATATACACAACTGTCCGTATACATGCTGAAAGAGTCTGCCCAAAATGGGAACCACACGTCAGCCAGACACTCTGATCACGCACCACTCTCTGCTTCTAACAGGCGCACATACAATATGTAAGCACCAGCATGGAACAACATCCAGTGCATCTTCTCCGCCACATTACACAATCCACACTATCACAACCAGACCAGGAGGTCCGTGCGGAAAATACAATATCCCAGCCTTTCGACATCCACCATTGCGCAGACCAGGCACCAACACCCACACATGTCCTATACAACGGTGCACCCAACATCACAATAGTACCTCCTGTCACAGCGCACAAACAATGACATGAGTCAAAGACACAGGTCTCACACAAGCATAGAATTGGAGCGCCGCCTCTAATAAGCCAAAGGTGCATCCTGACGTGACAAATCTGATCATGTCACAAGCATTCACTTACTATAATCACTATCAACGAACCTGCCGCCCCCGCCCCCCCCCCCCCTACACCTTTCCGTACAACAACGTGTAACCTAACCTAACCTATGTTGTACCTTAACCTAACCTATGTTGTACCTTAACCTAACCTATGTTGTACCTTAACCTAACCTATGTTGTACCTTAACCTAACCTATGTTGTACCTTAACCTAACCTATGTTGTACCTTAACCTAACCTATGTTGTACCTTAACCTAACCATGTTGTACCTTAACCTAACCCATGTTGTACCTTAACCTAACCCATGTTGTACCTTAACCTAACCCATGTTGTACCTAACCCATGTTGTACCTTAACCTAACCCATGTTGTGCCTCAACCTAACCCATGTTGTGCCTCAACCTAACCCATGTTGTGCCTCAACCTAACCCATGTTGTGCCTTAACCTAACCCATGTTGTGCCTCAACCTAACCATGTTGGCTAACCTAACCCATGTTGTGCCTCTAACCTAACCCATGTTGTGCCTTAACCTAACCCATGTTGTGCCTTAACCTAACCCATGTTGTGCCTTAACCTAACCCATGTTGTGCCTTAACCTAACCCATGTTGTGCCTTAACCTAACCCATGTTGTGCCTTAACCTAACCCATGTTGTCGCCTTAACGTAACCCACGTTAACCCACGTTGTCGCCTAAACCTGCTCTGTAATTGTTATACGACTCGTTCAATTACTGTAGTGTTGCCCACCCGCAACCCTCGCAATATAGTTCGCTACTCGCACTGCCCGCACCCCTGTGTATCGCTTCATGTTAAACACCTTGCAAGTCTTGCTCACTTTCCACATGCTCCTGCTGTACACTGTAATGTGGATGGCAGCAGGACGTACATGCCGCCCCTCCCCACGTCCCCACCTTGCCCCCTGCCTTCGCAAGCTGGTTGGTGAGAAGTTTGCATGTTCAATGCCCTTCGCATGCGACGTACTCAGGCTACGTTGTGGTGCGGCCTGTGTCAACTGTCCGCTGATGTCGTACGCGTGAACCACAATCTGTACTGCACATTCGTCCTTATGTACTGAATGATACATCGTGGCACATGTGTGACCGCACAACGACTGCGCCCAAAAACGGCGGACCATACAGTGCAAATATTGTGCACGCAGCTACGTGTCGTCTCCCTATGAGAGCTGGATTGCAGTGTGGTACGCCATAGAGACGTGTGGGAGGAACGGACGCCGTGGATGGCGATCAGCATGAGCTGTCTGTTGATGTATTCGGACCTAGTCGTCTCTCCTCACACACCGTGATGGCATGGTGCACCGCGTTCCATATCTGCGACATGCTACAGAGGCCGGTTGACAGTCGTTCGAGCAATGGACATCGCATACGTACGGGGGCCACCTTCCACGTATTGTCTAGGCGTGCACATTTTGTTGCGTGTATGTGGGCAGACGTAGTGTGGCGTGACACCTGACACAGGCATGCAATAATCGTTGAAGTTGCAAATGGCGATGGACGCCTGCGTTTTCTGGTGAAGTTACGCAAATGAACAAATGGTAACCTGTTGTGGTGCGGTTGTTCTCGCTAGGGGTGAATCGGTGATGGCGACGATAGGTTGAGGTACTAACCGGTTGTTCCAGCGATACCCACCATGCCGACGAAACTGAACGGCATCTGGGTGTGAAGCGATACGCGGCGGTGGCTGGGTGGGACCGTCCCCGGCCGGTGAGGGGGCGCCTCCCGGCGTGCTGGCCGCGCGGTGCGTGGGCGCACGCGCTACAGCCGGCTGGTGGGGGCGGCCAGTGGCAGGCGCGCCGGCCGACGGACGCGGCAGGCGTCGCAGCTGCGCGCCGGCGCACCCTGCGCGCGGCGCCGTGCGGCCAAAGTAGGTCCTCGCGGGCCCGGTGCGAAGCGCGGTGGACATCTTCAGTGTGCTGGTCCGATTGAGGACTGTGTGCGTTGAGGATGCGCCGCCGCCCGGCGCTCGGCGCCGCGACGCCGTCTGCTGCTCGGTCGCCCCAGCGGTTCTCGCTGGTGGTTTGTATCGCAGCTGTGCGGATGTGTTGGCGCGTGCGCTGTGCTGGGAGAGTTCGCTTCGGCACCCAAGTGGGGCTTTTGTCCTTCTGTGGCGCTGGCGTTGGAGCTGCCGGTCACCGTAGGTGGCGCGTGTTGTCTCCCGCCGGCAATGCCACGACAGCACGCTCCCGGGCCTCTGTCGGCAGCGGCAAGCTCAGTTGGGAGCACGGGTGGTCGCACCGAAAGCGTCTACTCGCCTAACTCCGGGCGATTGCGCCTCTCTCGAACCCGACCAAGTACTTGGGACGGCGCTGCGCGCCGCCGGGACCTGAGAGGGTTTCGAGGTGTATTGTGCAGGGGAGCTCAGCCTCCTCCTGTTTGCAGAATGATTGAGCGGACGCTTGCGTGTTCGCGCGGGCCCCCGGGACACACTCCCGGGCGGCCGGCTGCTCAGCTCTAGTTGACGCAGCTCCCTGGTTGATCCTGCCAGTAGTCATATGCTTGTCTCAAAGATTAAGCCATGCATGTCTCAGTACAAGCCGCATTAAGGTGAAACCGCGAATGGCTCATTAAATCAGTTATGGTTCCTTAGATCGTACCCACGTTACTTGGATAACTGTGGTAATTCTAGAGCTAATACATGCAAACAGAGTCCCGACCAGAGATGGAAGGGACGCTTTTATTAGATCAAAACCAATCGGTCGGCTCGTCCGGTCCGTTTGCCTTGGTGACTCTGAATAACTTTGGGCTGATCGCACGGTCCTCGTACCGGCGACGCATCTTTCAAATGTCTGCCTTATCAACTGTCGATGGTAGGTTCTGCGCCTACCATGGTTGTAACGGGTAACGGGGAATCAGGGTTCGATTCCGGAGAGGGAGCCTGAGAAACGGCTACCACATCCAAGGAAGGCAGCAGGCGCGCAAATTACCCACTCCCGGCACGGGGAGGTAGTGACGAAAAATAACGATACGGGACTCATCCGAGGCCCCGTAATCGGAATGAGTACACTTTAAATCCTTTAACGAGTATCTATTGGAGGGCAAGTCTGGTGCCAGCAGCCGCGGTAATTCCAGCTCCAATAGCGTATATTAAAGTTGTTGCGGTTAAAAAGCTCGTAGTTGGATTTGTGTCCCACGCTGTTGGTTCACCGCCCGTCGGTGTTTAACTGGCATGTATCGTGGGACGTCCTGCCGGTGGGGCGAGCTGAAGGCGTGCGACCGCCTCGTGCGTGCTCGTGCGTCCCGAGGCGGACCCCGTTGAAATCCTACCAGGGTGCTCTTTATTGAGTGTCTCGGTGGGCCGGCACGTTTACTTTGAACAAATTAGAGTGCTTAAAGCAGGCAAGCCCGCCTGAATACTGTGTGCATGGAATAATGGAATAGGACCTCGGTTCTATTTTGTTGGTTTTCGGAACCCGAGGTAATGATTAATAGGGACAGGCGGGGGCATTCGTATTGCGACGTTAGAGGTGAAATTCTTGGATCGTCGCAAGACGAACAGAAGCGAAAGCATTTGCCAAGTATGTTTTCATTAATCAAGAACGAAAGTTAGAGGTTCGAAGGCGATCAGATACCGCCCTAGTTCTAACCATAAACGATGCCAGCCAGCGATCCGCCGCAGTTCCTCCGATGACTCGGCGGGCAGCCTCCGGGAAACCAAAGCTTTTGGGTTCCGGGGGAAGTATGGTTGCAAAGCTGAAACTTAAAGGAATTGACGGAAGGGCACCACCAGGAGTGGAGCCTGCGGCTTAATTTGACTCAACACGGGAAACCTCACCAGGCCCGGACACCGGAAGGATTGACAGATTGATAGCTCTTTCTTGATTCGGTGGGTGGTGGTGCATGGCCGTTCTTAGTTGGTGGAGCGATTTGTCTGGTTAATTCCGATAACGAACGAGACTCTAGCCTGCTAACTAGTCGCGTGACATCCTTCGTGCTGTCAGCGATTACTTTTCTTCTTAGAGGGACAGGCGGCTTCTAGCCGCACGAGATTGAGCAATAA
>NW_025727263.1:15000-17500 GCF_021461385.2 Schistocerca piceifrons | reverse complement strand
CCAAGGCACCGACAGCGAAACAAACCATACAGGACAACATTAAGAAAGTTGCTCCCACAGTGTTCATTAAGCCTAAACCTGGTGATGACATTAAGGCTGTTAAGTCAGCATTTGAGAAGTGCATTGATCCTAAGAAGGATAAGATAAAGATAAACAATGTACGCACGGCAAAGAATGTGCTCATAGTAGAAACGGCATCACAAGAGGACTGCCAAAAGATTTTAAGCAATGAACAATTGAGCAATAAAGTGAAGTGCGAACCTCCTCGCAAGCGTCGACCTTTGATGTGTCTGTATGACGTACCTACGTACATGACAACAGACAATCTGCTAGACGCAATTTACACGCAAAATTTTGACGTGAACATGTCAAGAGGAGAATTCGATGAGCAATTTAAGTTACGCTTTAAAGTAGGACCACGTGGGAAACTGACAGTACACCACGTGGTAGAAGTCTCGCCAGGTTTATGGAAATTACTAACGAGAGTGGGTCGGTTGTATGTTGGCTACTCTGCGTTGAATATAAAAGATTACCTGGCAGTGCCGAGATGCACTAAATGCCAGGACATTAATCATACAAACAAGTATTGTACGCAACCTGATATCATGTGCGGCCATTGTGGCCTCTCTGGACATATTAAGAATGGCTGTCCTAATAAGGACAAAGCGGCAGTATGTGTACCATGCAGAAGACGAGGCCGCAAGTGTGGTGGACCTAAAGATTGTCCAACCCACCGAATGTTCTTAGACAGACTTGTCCAAAGAACAGATTACGGCGATATTTAAAGTGGTACAAGTCAATGCCATGCGCAGCCAGATGGTTGCACATGAGCTACGGAAGGTAGCGGAACAAGAAGGAGTTGATATTCTTCTGATACAAGAACCGAACTCCTGTGCGGGTCGAGTCCCTGGTTTTCCTGCAACAGCACAGGTGGTATCCTCAGGTGGGAACCCCATGAGTGCAATTATAGTATTGAATAAAACTATTAAAACTACGATATTAAATCAGTTCTGTACTGAGCATATTATAGTTGTACAACTAAATCTGCTGTCTTACAGTATGTACGTTGTAAACGTCTACTGCCAATTCAGACATGATATCAAGATTTATCTTGATCAGCTGAGTTGGATACTAAGAGTTTTAGCCGGGCAGGCTATAATTGTAGCTCTTGATGCTAATGCGAAGTCCCCACTCTGGCACAGCGATGTACAGGACGGTAGGGGTGCGGAGCTTGTGGATTTGATAATGGAAACGCACATGTATGTGCTAAACTTGCCTGGGTACCCCCCGACCTACTCAGGGAGGGCGGGTGCAACATCAAATATTGATGTCACACTAGCAAGCGAGAGGGCAGCACCCCACGTCCATAACTGGCAAGTAAGAGAACATCTAACTGTCAGTGACCATAACTGTATAACATTTGATATAGCGCCGACCATCGCGGATGTGCCAGGCGAGTGGGTGGAACGCTTCAATTATGCTCGGACAGACTGGGACCGACTCGTGCAGGTGTTCAGTCCTCCCGAGTTCGGAGAGGACATAGGTAATATTGATGAAGCTGTGGAAGAGCTGGTAAGCTCCGTGCAAACGGCTATCACACTGGCTGTACCTCGAATAGCGAGATACATCTGCAGGGAGTCCACCCCATGGACCCCTGAATTGACTGTGCTCAAACGGTCGGTCAGAAGGGCGCGAAGCAACTACCAAAGGAGCTTTGCCCATGACGAACGACAATACCACCTGCGTATTTATCGTCGTCTGAAGCAGAGATACAAGGATCAGTTGGACATTACAAGGCGCCAATCCTGGGAAAAATTTGTGAACGATCAGCTGGGAACAGACCCTTGGGGAGTTCCTTACAAAATCGTTCGAGAAAAAATAAGATCGCCCATGATGCTGTCTACGCTACGTGCTGGGGATGGAGACACGACCAAGAATTGGGAAGAAACAGCAAGGTTGCTGTTGGATACATTATTGCCTGATGACATTGAGGACCAAGACTCGCACGAGCAGCGGGACATACGTCAGGCGCTGTCGATTCCGTATCTTAACGATACAAACGTGTGCCCTTTCTCAGCAGAGGAGGTCGAAGCAACCATCTACACCTTTGCAAGGAAGAAGGCGCCTGGTCCTGACGGGATCCCTGTGGAGATCTTACAGGGACTCGCACACTTGGTCGCCCCGGCACTAAGTCGTATTTACAACAGTTGTTTACAAAGGGGCTATTATCCACTAAAGTGGAAAACTGCAGAAGTTGTAGTTATCAGGAAAGGCCCTGATAAAGATCCAACAGTGCCGAAATCCTATCGGCCTATCTGTCTGCTGGATGTAATGGGCAAAGCATTTGAGAAGTTGCTGGCTGACCGTCTCCAGAGTCATCGAACTCTGTATGGTATGAGTGATAGGCAGTTCGGATTCCGAAAGGGTCGCTCCACCCAGGATGCGATCAATGAGGTTTGCCGAATTGTTCACTCTGCGACATCAAAGTATGTACTTGGCA
>NW_025727263.1:7500-10000 GCF_021461385.2 Schistocerca piceifrons | reverse complement strand
ACAACAACGTGTAACCTAACCTAACCTAACCTAACCTATGTTGTACCTTAACCTAACCTATGTTGTACCTTAACCTAACCTATGTTGTACCTTAACCTAACCTATGTTGTACCTTAACCTAACCTATGTTGTACCTTAACCTAACCTATGTTGTACCTTAACCTAACCCATGTTGTACCTTAACCTAACCCATGTTGTACCTTAACCTAACCCATGTTGTACCTTAACCTAACCCATGTTGTACCTTAACCTAACCCATGTTGTACCTTAACCTAACCCATGTTGTGCCTCAACCTAACCCATGTTGTGCCTCAACCTAACCCATGTTGTGCCTCAACCTAACCCATGTTGTGCCTTAACCTAACCCATGTTGTGCCTCAACCTAACCCATGTTGTGCCTTAACCTAACCCATGTTGTGCCTTAACCTAACCCATGTTGTGCCTTAACCTAACCCATGTTGTGCCTTAACCTAACCCATGTTGTGCCTTAACCTAACCCATGTTGTGCCTTAACCTAACCCATGTTGTGCCTTAACCTAACCCATGTTGTGCCTTAACCTAACCCATGTTGTCGCCTTAACGTAACCCACGTTGTCGCCTAAACCTGCTCTGTAATTGTTATACGACTCGTTCAATTACTGTAGTGTTGCCCACCCGCAACCCTCGCAATATAGTTCGCTACTCGCACTGCCCGCACCCCTGTGTATCGCTTCATGTTAAACACCTTGCAAGTCTTGCTCACTTTCCACATGCTCCTGCTGTACACTGTAATGTGGATGGCAGCAGGACGTACATGCCGCCCCTCCCCACGTCCCCACCTTGCCCCCTGCCTTCGCAAGCTGGTTGGTGAGAAGTTTGCATGTTCAATGCCCTTCGCATGCGACGTACTCAGGCTACGTTGTGGTGCGGCCTGTGTCAACTGTCCGCTGATGTCGTACGCGTGAACCACAATCTGTACTGCACATTCGTCCTTATGTACTGAATGATACATCGTGGCACATGTGTGACCGCACAACGACTGCGCCCAAAAACGGCGGACCATACAGTGCAAATATTGTGCACGCAGCTACGTGTCGTCTCCCTATGAGAGCTGGATTGCAGTGTGGTACGCCATAGAGACGTGTGGGAGGAACGGACGCCGTGGATGGCGATCAGCATGAGCTGTCTGTTGATGTATTCGGACCTAGTCGTCTCTCCTCACACACCGTGATGGCATGGTGCACCGCGTTCCATATCTGCGACATGCTACAGAGGCCGGTTGACAGTCGTTCGAGCAATGGACATCGCATACGTACGGGGGCCACCTTCCACGTATTGTCTAGGCGTGCACATTTTGTTGCGTGTATGTGGGCAGACGTAGTGTGGCGTGACACCTGACACAGGCATGCAATAATCGTTGAAGTTGCAAATGGCGATGGACGCCTGCGTTTTCTGGTGAAGTTACGCAAATGAACAAATGGTAACCTGTTGTGGTGCGGTTGTTCTCGCTAGGGGTGAATCGGTGATGGCGACGATAGGTTGAGGTACTAACCGGTTGTTCCAGCGATACCCACCATGCCGACGAAACTGAACGGCATCTGGGTGTGAAGCGATACGCGGCGGTGGCTGGGTGGGACCGTCCCCGGCCGGTGAGGGGGCGCCTCCCGGCGTGCTGGCCGCGCGGTGCGTGGGCGCACGCGCTACAGCCGGCTGGTGGGGGCGGCCAGTGGCAGGCGCGCCGGCCGACGGACGCGGCAGGCGTCGCAGCTGCGCGCCGGCGCACCCTGCGCGCGGCGCCGTGCGGCCAAAGTAGGTCCTCGCGGGCCCGGTGCGAAGCGCGGTGGACATCTTCAGTGTGCTGGTCCGATTGAGGACTGTGTGCGTTGAGGATGCGCCGCCGCCCGGCGCTCGGCGCCGCGACGCCGTCTGCTGCTCGGTCGCCCCAGCGGTTCTCGCTGGTGGTTTGTATCGCAGCTGTGCGGATGTGTTGGCGCGTGCGCTGTGCTGGGAGAGTTCGCTTCGGCACCCAAGTGGGGCTTTTGTCCTTCTGTGGCGCTGGCGTTGGAGCTGCCGGTCACCGTAGGTGGCGCGTGTTGTCTCCCGCCGGCAATGCCACGACAGCACGCTCCCGGGCCTCTGTCGGCAGCGGCAAGCTCAGTTGGGAGCACGGGTGGTCGCACCGAAAGCGTCTACTCGCCTAACTCCGGGCGATTGCGCCTCTCTCGAACCCGACCAAGTACTTGGGACGGCGCTGCGCGCCGCCGGGACCTGAGAGGGTTTCGAGGTGTATTGTGCAGGGGAGCTCAGCCTCCTCCTGTTTGCAGAATGATTGAGCGGACGCTTGCGTGTTCGCGCGGGCCCCCGGGACACACTCCCGGGCGGCCGGCTGCTCAGCTCTAGTTGACGCAGCTCCCTGGTTGATCCTGCCAGTAGTCATATGCTTGTCTCAAAGATTAAGCCATGCATGTCTCAGTACAAGCCGCATTAAGGTGAAACCGCGAATGGCTCATTAAATCAGTTA